>NC_133650.1:308589999-308889999 GCF_009905375.1 Apium graveolens
ATCTATATCTAAACCACTACCTTCCATACCTGAACCTCTTGTTGCTAATCCCACTATAAACATCCATGGTGAACCAATCATTCCAAAAGAGGAACCTATTGATTGGGACACCATCAAATTGCCTACCTTTCTAACCACTCTTCCACTACCAAAGAAACAGAAAAGAAAACCCAAATCTACACCTCCCATAACCTCTAAGAAATTCACTCAAAAACAAAAGCCTAAGCCTAAGCCATCCATTTCTAAAGATGATTATGTTCACATCTGTGACATAAAAGAAATTTCAGACATTGAACTCTATCTGGATGAGCTGGAGGATGTAAGAGGAATAGCTGCTTACAGACAGCTACCAGAGAGATTAGTGTTCAGATACAAAGGAGCTGGGGAAAGAACATGGCCTCTCCACAGGATTCTGAATGAAGGCTACTCTACCTTGATTAGAGTCTTTTCAGCTATACAAAAGGATTCTGGCTTTACCAGAACTGCCAAGACTGAAATTCTCAACAAGATTGCCAATATAAGGAAAACTTGGAGGGAGCCCAATGCTTTACCCAGGACTTTACTCATTCAAGAAAGGGGAATTACAATTCACAAATCACCTCATTGGTTGATGGAATTTAGAGATGATAAAGGAGTCAGAAGATTTTTCAGACTTGAAGACCAACTCAAGATTGCCAGCAATGAAACTCTCAAGGAAATGCAATCTAAGTTGGATATCAGTGTTGAAGATGAAGCTGAATTCTTCAGACAACTCCAACTCCAAATTGAGGAAAATGACAAAGGGCTAGGAAAGAAAACCAGGGAACAAAGAAGAAAAAGATGATTTGCTCAGGCTAAAGGAGTATCCTTGGAAATACTATAAATCTTCAATTTCCTCCTAGTACATACATTTTTGCAGCATTTTCAAATTTCTACTTAGTTTCAATTCATATATCTGTTAAGTGTTTTGTTATCATCAAGTTAACCCTGAATTTATGCCTACAATTCTTATAGACATAAATAGGGGGAGATTGTTAGGAATATATGTGCATTAGTTTGATGATATGTTTAACAAAACACTTAAGTAGAAATTCAGTGTCTGTAGCCTCAACGGATAAGACCACTTTGGCTATCCGTTGATGGTGTAGCTTTACTTAGAAATAAGTCTAGTGTTGTAGCATATTTCAGTCTCTGTATTTAAGATGTAATTCTTAGAAGTTGAGAGAAACTATGAGTCATGTTGACTACTAGAAGATATGCAGATAGGAAGGCCAATTGTAAATATTTCATGCCTTGTAATTTTGTATAAATGAAGTGGTATCAACGGATGACTTAAAGACCTTCAACGGATGAGAAGCTAAGCTTCAACGGATGTCTCTAAAGCTTCAACGGATAACATCCTTCAACGGATGAGTGCATCAATGGATGAAAGCTTCAACGGATGTTCTGTTGATTAACCGTTGATAAGTGGTAGTTGTACCTACAAACAGAGGCACGTGGGTGAACAGAGATAACTGAAATGTGGCAGCCTAATTTCAGGAACATCAGAAAAAGCAGCCGTTCTACTCTAGTATAAAGAGACATTAAGTCAACAAAGTACTGGAGTGAACTGGAGAAGAAACAAGTGGAGATCTTACTTTATTATTTTATTATATCCTTGTCTTCACTTGTAAACTTGGTAATATATAAACCAAGTAGTAGCTAGTAATTAGATAAGAATTTTTCCAGAGCTGTTTAGAAAAATCTTGAGAGAAAAATTATCTAGTTTGTACTAGGATGCAGCTGTGATCAAATTCTTAGATCACAGAATTTCTGAAATACCATCTCTGGTGGAACAACAAATCCACCAGAAAAGTTTTTAAAGGTTTATTGTGTTCTTTACATTTGTGTTTGAATATATATCTGTCTGTATCAGCTTAAAGCAATTCACACACTTGTTCATCTTGAACACACAGTCTTTATAAACTGCTCAAAACTTGAAAAAGTTTTGAGATTTACATTCAACCCCCCTTCTGTAAATCTCATTGTTAGTTCTCTAGAAATAACAGGCTGTGGCTCGGGATCAGCTGCTGCAATGTTGAAAGGTAAAGGAGTGGCTAATTGTGTTGATGAAACGGAAGAAAAGGCTTTAGAGGGCGAGATGGAAGCAATGCAGCAGCAGCAGCAGAGACCGCCTTGGTTCAGCGACTGGATCAACAGCAATAGTGGGAACAGCAGTACTGATCAGATGCAGAACCAGCAGCAACACTGCCAGAATTTGGGATTTAGTCGCGGTGAGGAGATGATGATGCCTTATGGAGATGCGCAGAATGGTGGCATGTGGTCAAGTGCATTCTTTCCATAGTTTCCAATCAAGGAGAAGCAGATGAAAGGATTTGTGTGACAGTGCTGGTTACCTGTGTTTTTGTTATTTTTTGGATCAATCTTGAGGATAATGGTTAAAAATACCCATTTTTGGGTTGAATTTGCTTAAAATATCCATTTTCAGAAAATATGCTCAAATGCGTATTACACGCATTTGAGAATTGGGTATGTAAGAAAATTATTAAAGATACACATTTCGTATTATCATTGGGATACGCATTTGCCAAATGCTTATCACAAAAATATAAAAAAAATAAAAACTGGATACTCATTTGACAAATGGGTATTTAGTACAAAACAGGATAATCATATGGCAATTGTGTATCCAAACGAATATTTTCAGCACTACACTCCCAGAATGGATATTTTCAGCATTTTGCACCAAAAAAATATTATTATTAACATTCTTTCGAACTTTGAAGGATATTTGTTTTGCTTTTAATAAATTTCTATCTGGTGTGTTCTTATTTTTGGCTTGCTACAATAATTCCATTGCTTGTTATATTCCTTTTTTTTCTTCGTTATTTTTATACATTAATAACTCCAAGGTATATTAAATCTATCTCTTCTATATATAATAGCACAACATGGGGATAATATTTTGAGATTAAAAAGTCTCATTGAAAAGACTAAATTACCCCTGTTTTTAATATTTATATAAAAGTTGTGTTTTGTGAGAATCGAACTCGAGCTGCTTCATTCTTCTATACAACCTCGTACCACTACACCATATTGTCACATGTGCTTTTTATCATACATATAATATGTAAGTGTGCGAAAGAAATATTTTATTTAACTTTAAATATAACTACTTGAATTCCGCAAAAAAAATGATAGTTACTTGAATATTTGTACAATTAGTTTTAAAGAACTAAATTTCATATATAAATTTAGGCATAGTACACAAATGGATTATTATCTTATTTATTATTATTTCTTAGTTTGAAAATATATCTCAGATATTTTTAACATATTTTTAATTATAAAAAGTAATTAAAATATACATATATAATTTTTAAAGAAAATATTGAAAATAGAATCACCTATATATAAATAATCTAGATTGGTATTAAATATTTAGATAAATTCGAATTATAATGTGTCAATGAATTTTAGTTTATTTTGAATTTGAAATCAGAATTTGGCCTATTATTCAAAAAATACTTGAAATTTGACTACATGACTAGCCGAAAAACATTGTAATATTCTACGTTTAGTAAATTTAAATTACAAGTTCGACGATAATATCTTACCAATAATGTGAAATTTTTTGATATCTTATATTAATATAAATTGATGTGTTTGAGGTATTTATAGAATCAAGTCAACTGATTATTTGTATTAAAATTACTAACTTCACTGGTAGCGCAATAGTGTTTTGGGACTTGTACTGATTTTAAAAATATTTGAAATTTGATATGAGATCTCACGAGATTTGTTAAAATTATGATGTTATATTAAATCGATTTATTTTTCATTTTTCACTTATAAAAACTAGCATTTTAAAAAAAAATCTTTTAGATAAACAATATTTATTGATCAGAATAATATTGTACAAATATTTTAAATTATTTTAATATTTTGAATTATTCAAATAAAAGTTATATCTATACTATATTGTAGCATTTGATTCAATACATTGTATACTATTTAAAAAAATATTGGTCAATAATTTGAAGGAATTAACCAGTTTAACTAATATTTATAAAACTTTATGGAATTGAAAAATATTTAATTTTAGGAGACTAGTATACAATAATATCAAATTATTATATGAAAAAATATTAGAGTTGTAATGAAAGAAACTAAAAATAGTTTAAATAACAATATAATTATAATTTTTCCTTCAAATTCTTGAAAAAAATCATGAACATCAATAATAAGTCTTACAATATATAATTTATTTCTATGTTACATGATTGATACTCGGTCGCGTAAAAAATATATATGGATTGTTTGTGAGTGATAATGTGAATACCATATATAAATTATTGCAATTTATTTATTACATAATTTTAATTTTTGAATAATTATAAATACATGTTATTTAAGTAATCAATTGCATCAGTAGATATTAATAATGATTATACATGTACATAAATTAGATATTTAGCATATAAATAATTGAAACCAACGTAATTTCCTAAAAAATGTAACATACGATAATTCACATGCTAACATAGACAAACTTAATCTTATTTTGTTAAGAGTAGTGTAAAAAAACTAACATTTTTCTAAACATACATACGTTAAATTTCAAAAACTAACATTTTCCATTAAAATCAACTTTTATATTAACAGTAGTGTAAATTTTATATTATTTTATATTATGATTGCAAGTAATTCTGAATTCAGTTATTCATTTTTTATCTTTTTAAATTGAGTAAGTTAATTGTAAATTAGTAGAGAACTCAATAATAATATATACCAGTTATATAGTTTACTTAAATAAAATTTAAATTTTTTGGTCAACTCTATATTCAACATATATGTTAATTTTTAACTTTTTCTTTGTAAACATACCAACGACATTCTACATATTAAATTTATTTGTTTCATTTTAAACGAACACTAACTACCCTGTTTATATTCATTCATTAAATACAATTATACAACACAAACAAGAATATATATATTTTTCTAATGAACTATATTGGAAATGTTGTGTAATTTAGTAATGTCTTGACATATTTTATTCACATATACAACCTCATATCACTGCACCATATTGTCACATGTGCTTTTTATGATACACATAATATGTAAGTGTGCTAAGTTAGTATTTTATTTAGCTTTTAAGATAGCTACTTGAATTTCGAAAAAAAATAGTTACTTGAATATTTGTACAGTTAATTTTAAAGAATTGTATTTCACATATAAAGAATTGAAAAAAAAAATCTTGAATATTAATAATAAGTCTTTACAATATATAATATATTTTTATGTTATAACCATGATTGATACTCGGTTGCGTAAAAAATAGATATGGATTGCTTGTCAGTAATAATGTGAATACCATATATATATATATTATTGCAATCTATTTATTTATTACATAATTTTAATTTTTGAATAATTCATATTATTTAAGTAATCAATTGTCTCACTAGATGTTAATAATGATTATACATGTATATAAATCAGATATTTAGCATATAAATAATTAAAACCATCTTAATTTACTAAAAAATATAATATACGATAATTTACATGTTGACACACACGCATAACTTAATCTTACTTTTTTAACAGTAGTGTAAATAAAAAACTAACATTTTTCCATACATACATATGTTGAATTTTAAAAACTAACATTTTTCATTAAAATCAACTTTTATAGTAGTGTAAATTTTATATTATTGTATATTATGATTGCAAGTCATTCTGACTTCAATTATGAATTTTTTATCTTTTCAAATTAAGTAAGTTAATTGTAAGTTATTAGTGAACTCGGTAATAATATAGCCCACTACATATACTTTATTTAAATAAAATTTAAAATTTTTGGTCAACTGTGTATACGACATTTATGTTTATTTTTAGCTTTTTCTTTGTAAACATACTAATGACGTTCTATAGATTAAGTTTAATCGTTTCGTTTTAAACGTACACTGAATACCTTTTTATATTCATTCATTAAATACAAACCTGGTTATAAATATCGGTACTAATCGGTTTAGGTACTGATTAGGGATTAATCGGCAAATCGGGGATTAATCGAAACAAAAATCGGATATATTTAATATTTTAATAATTTATAATATATTTACCTTATTTATTATGAATTATATAATTCAAAAATAATTTATAAATATTAATCGGATTTCAAAAAATAGATCGGCCAAATATTTTTTAAGGATTAATCAGGGATTTTTAGAACACTGAATACAAATTATACAACACAAACAAGAATAGATATATATATATATATATATATATATTGCTTAATGAGCTATATTTGAAACGTTGTGTAATTTGGTAATATTTTGTATGAAAATAATACATATTGATAAATAATCAACTTGTATTTGATATACGTTAGACATTGTACAATATTTACAAATAAAAAAATAGCTAAAAATATTATAATTGTATATTGCATAAGTAAACTCTAAAAAATGACTCGTGTCTCGCACGGGTTATTATGCTAGTTATATATATAATAGAGCAAATGGGGTTGAGTGAGACAATTTATTCAATGTGAAATGACTATTTTAACCCTTGTCCTATTTATTATTTCGTATTTAATATTCATTAATAGCTAATCTTCATTAAAGTATATGAATTATTTTGTAATTAATAGCTACACACACTTACATATATATGTATACATATGTTATTTTCAATGATATAAAATTTAAAATGTGATAAATTTAATTAAGAATTAGATATCTCGAATAATTATTCACATAAAAATTACATCAATTTTTTAGTAACATGTATTAAATTAATTGTGATTTAAGAGAAATCATCACCAAATAATTTTAGGGTACACTTGCAAAACATAATATTTTTAAATTTTTTAACAGTTAATACGATTTTTTATGGCATACTTTAAACATCAAATACTTACTTATAAAATAGACAATAATATAATCACATATATATCATCATATTTTTGTAATATTACATAAAATTCTTATCAATATAATACAAAAAACGTATTTTACAGTTCAAAATATATTTTGTCACGTGTATAGTATATAGTCACATATACACTACACTATGCACGTGTATTACACAAAATTACCCCAATACAACACAAAAAAATTTATTATATAGTATCAAATATGAAGAGGCAAGTCAACAATAATATAACTGCTATTAGAAATTTTTTTCAAATACAACATATAGCAAAATAAGGTTGATAATTCTCAATATTTATCATTAATTTAAATATTTAAATATGCCAAAAAAACATCAAAATTAATTAAAAAAATTATAATATTTTAGAACATGCTGTGCCTCGCACGGGTTATAGAGCTAATTATAGAAGTATAGGTAAAGTTTAGTTCAAGAATATTTTTGGAGGTGAACATACACTGTTTTCTTAAGAGTGAATATTTAATTATTTATAAAGCATAAGCTAATAATATCCTAGAAGTGGTACAAGTCTTGAGATAGCTAGGGAGCCCTTTCACTTCATTTAAAAATCGAATTGTGATCCATTTTAATAATTTCCTATGGTTGTGCTACCAGAAGCCTATCTAGTGGCGGATCCAGGTTTCAATTTAATGGGGGCCGGAAAAAAAATTGTAATCAAATCAACAAATATAAGCAAATGAACATATATTATAATGTAATATTTACAAGATCATCAGCCTATCTTTCATACTTTGAAATCGTTTCATAATTTCTTCATTTTCAATTGTTTGAAAAATATCTCTCTCAATATATGTTATCAAACAATCATTGAACCAAATATCTCCCATTCTATTCCGAAGCGTAGTTTTAACAAGTTTCATTGCTGAAAATCCTCTCTCAACTGTTGCAGTTGCAACCGGTAGAATTAGTGACAATTTTATCAACATATAAGCCCAAGGAAATCCAATATCTTTTTATTTTTGAACCATTTTTTGAGCAAGATCATGGATGCCCTTCAAATTTTGAAAATCGGCATTACTTCTCATGTCAACTATATAGCTAGAAAGCTGGTCTTCAAGTGATAGAAGATGAATTTGATCAAATTCTGAAGGATAAAATCTTGCAAATTGAACTAATTTTTACTTATCAAAAGTTAAGAAAGAATTCTGCGGATTTAGGCATGATATGCAGGAAAGTAACTCCATGTTATCTCTTTCAAGACGCTCGTTCATCTCTTGCAATTGATAATCAATTATAGTATTCAGCAAACTAATCTTGAAGTGGTGTTTATTAGAAACTTTTTGCAGTTTACGTCTTGATCTTCCACGAGGCATAGAGATAGCATCCATATCTGGGACATCGATCACAAACTTTTCACAGAATTTGGAAACATCAACAATTAACTCATTCCATCCATCATCTCTGAATGTTTGTAACATTTTCTTCGATACATTTACCAAACATAAGCATTAGCAAGATCCTGGTCTTTTCTTTGTAGTGCTTGTGATAAGTCATTTGTGATTCCTAAAACTTTTCTCATCAAATGCAATAGAAAAATAAACTCAAAGTCATTCATTGAATCAATAAGTCTATAAATCTCTCCTTTATTTTCATGAAAGGAAGGCATTTCTTTTATTTTTTCAAGCACATCAAGTGCCGGTGAAAATAAAGAAATCACACTTAGAATTGTATGATAATGCGAACCCCATCTTGTATCTCCTGGACGTTTAAGAACTGCCTCTTGATTCAAGCCTTTACCAGTCATTCGATTGCCTTGGGATATTTCTTCAGCTAACTTTTCTATTTGTTTCACCCGGACTAATTCTTTTCTCTTGCAAGAAGCCCCAACAAAATTCACCAAAGATGCTAGATGGTCAAAAAATTGAGCAAATTTTATCATGCTTTTTTGAAACTGCAACAAGTGTGAGCTGCAATTGATGAGCAAAGCAATGCACATAAAAGGCAGATGCATTTTCTGCTAGTATTAAATTTTTTAGCCCACTAATATGTCTGCTCATATTACTAGCCCCGTCAAAACCTTGACCACGAATACGCGATATGCTCGGACCATGTGTGGCAAAGAGTACGTCAATTGCTGATTTTAGGACAATCAAGAGATTGTTAAAGGATGTCAAATTGCATGTACATGATGTTAACATATTAATTGTATCAATATATAGTGACAAGTGACTCTTATAGGGTGCAAAGTGACTCTAATATGGTGAAAAGTGACTTACACGGTTGATTAGAGTCAAAATGTGGAACAAAATTGAATTGTATGATAGTGACACTAAGAGATGGTAAAAAAATGTCAAATTGGATGTATATAATGTTAACATGTTAATTTTACAAATATATGGTTGTAAGTGACTCTTATAGGGTGCAAAGTGACTCTAATATGGTGAAAAGTGACTTATATAGTTGATTAGAGTCAAAATTTGGCCCAAAGTTGAGTCCTATTATGAAATATCAAAATGTACTAAAACGAAGCTAAACTGGATGTTCATGATGTTTTCATATTAATTGTATCAATATGGTGGCAAATGACTCTTATAGGGTGCAAACTGACTCTAATATGGTGAAAAGTGACTTATACGGTTGATCACATACCAATTGCCTATCATCTGAGATCACAGACCAACTGCCATTGTTTTTCTTTACAAATAATGCTTGTTTATGTATTATACTTGACAAATATTGACTAGTTACTGATAAATTTCTTTTTTTTGAGCTATTGTATTAACTTCTGAGGCAATTTCTGTTACTTCATGTTAGAGATATAAACTCTTTACTTGGGAGCTCTTACTTTATTCGAGAACCTAGTAATAGTAATGGTTGGCTGTCGTATCAGTAGAGTCGGCCAAACAGTCGGGCCGCCCGTGCCGGGGTGAATTTCCAGCGGTCCGGTTCAACAGCCAGTTAACTCGTGAACATCTCGCGAATTAGGGGATTTTAATGGTCCGACGAGTCTAGCGGTTCGGGGCGAACGACGAATAACACGAATAAAACGAATAATCGTGAATAACTGCGGGCTGCTTTGATTCGACACCACCCACCTTTTGTTGTTGTTTTTTTTATATTTTGTTTTTTACTTTGTACAAACAGACTTTGCATTTCTGTTTTTATTTTACATTTTTTGGATTTCTGTTTTTATTTTACATTTTTTATATTGAAAAAGATTTTTGATTTATAACACATTTCAACATTTTTAACAATTTACTCATATTTTTATTTGATAAACTAATCAAGACAAACAAATTTTATTTTTACTCGTATTTTGAAAAAGTTAGTTTTTAAAAAACAAATTTGTTATTTTTGAAAAACATAGTTAATTTTTGCAAATGAGTTACTCTATTACGAAAGGAAAAGAGGACGATACGATATCAATATCAGTACAAGTCAACTGATACGGTATCAGTATCAGTCAACTGACATTTTTCATTTAGCCCAAAACACCTTGATATCGCGTATCTCCCTCGCTTTCTTTACGGATGGGCAATAGTCGAACAAGTGACTGAAATTGTATCTATTCTAAACATCGTTCCGAACCGGCTTAAGATATCTTGTAATTAATAAAATAATCTTAAAAGTATATGTAATTTTGATTTATAAGTAACTTATAAATTGTAGTCAACTATGTATTGTTCGTGTAATATCCAACTCAGCTCGTTTTGGCTTTGATTTAAATTTTGAAGAAGGGAACACCATACTTTCAAATTGATCCAAATATAATTTACTATTCAATGTAGCCGTTAATTATTTGTACTTAACAATCACACAAGTAATTACAATTTTACGATTTTACCGATTTGGAAAATCATATTGAGATTATATGTTTCCAATTAAAATGATTCTATATTTATTACCTAACTATGGAAACTTTTATTTAGCTAGATATTACAACTAATTATACTTATCTCAAATGACTTGAAAACGTGTAAAACCATATACCAAAAACAAATTAAGAAAAAACAAAGATCTCAACATATAAATGCGTGTTCATGTTATGCATCAAGAAATTTAATTATATTGATTTGCCTCATTGGCAAAGAAATCTCAGATGCATTTACAAAAATGCACACATTTCTTATTTAGTAGTGAAAGAGCAAAAAAGAGTTATATATAAACACATAACTTCCATATACTTTGATCTTGCCCTGTTTGGTGTTTTCTACAAAAATCATACAAGGCATCATGACAAGAAAGAAGGTGAAGTTAGCATTCATCAGTAATGATGCTTCTCGAAAAGCGACATTCAAGAAAAGGAAGAAGGGGCTGATGAAGAAGGTTGGAGAGTTGAGTACCTTATGTGGTATTGATGCTTGTGCTATCATTTATAGTCAGTATGAGCCCCAACCTGAAGTGTGGCCTAATACAGAAGGTGTTCAGCGTGTGTTGGCTCAGTTTAAGCGAATGCCGGAGATGGAGCAGAGCAAGAAGATGGTTAATCAGGAGAGTTTTATGCGACAGAGGATTGCGAAAGCTAATGAGCAGTTGAAGAAACAGTGTAAGGATAATAGGGAGAAGGAAATGATTGAGGTTATGTATCAGTGTTTGACGGGGAAAATTGGTTTACAAAATTTGATGATCCCGGATTTGAATGATCTTGGTTGGCTTATTGATTACAAGTTGAAGGAGATTTATAAAAGAATTGATCAGATATCGGCTACTAAGAAAAAGAATACTACTACTGGGAAAGTTGGCTCTGGCTCTGGATCTATCTGTGGCTCGAGATCAGCTGCTGCAATGTTGAAAGGTAAAGGAGTGGCTAATTGTGTTGATGGAACGGAAGAAAAGGCTATAGAGGGCGAGATGGAAGCAATGCAGCAGCAGCAGCAGAGACCGCCTTGGTTCAGCGACTGGATCAACAGCAATAATGGGAACAGCAGTACTGATCAGATGCAGAACCAGCAGCAACACTGCCAGAATTTGGGATTTTGTCGCGGTGAGGAGATGATGATGCCTTATGGAGATGCGCAGAATGGTGGAATGTGGTCAAGTGTATTTTTTCCATAGTTTCCAATCAGAACTACAATCAAGGAGAAGCAGATGAAAGGATTTATGTGATAGTGCTGGTTACTTTTGTTTTTGTTGTTTTTCCGATCAACCTTGAGGATGATGGTTAAAATTACCATTTGTTGGGGTTGAATTTGCTCAAAATACCCATTTTCAAAAAATATGCTGAAAATACCGTTTTGGTTACGTATTTTGTAATTTGGTAAGTGTAATACGCATTTGAGAATGGAGTATGTAAGAAAATTACTAAAGATACGCATTTCGTATTATCATTCGGATACGCATTTGCCAAATGCGTATCATAAAAATATAAAAAAAATAAAACTGGATACTCATTTGACAAATGGGTATTTAGTACAAAACATGATAATCATATGGTAAATGCATATCCAAACGAATATTTTCAGCACTACACTCCCAGAATGGATATTTTCAGCATTTTGCACCAAAAAAATATTATTTTTAACATTCTTTCGAACTTTGAAGGATATTTGTTTTGCTTTAAATAAATTTCTATCTGGTGTGTTCTTATTTTTGCGTTGCTACAATAATTTCATTGCTTGTTATATTCCTTTTTTTTTTCTTCGTTATTTTTATACATTAATAACTTCAAGGTATATTAAATCTATTATATATATAATAGAGCAAATGGGGTTGGGTGAGACAATTTATTCAATGTGAAATGACTATTTTAACCCTTGTCCTATTTATTATTTCGTATTTAATATTTATTAATAGTTAATCTTCATTAAAGTATATGAATTATTTTGTAATTAATAGCTACACACACTTACATATATATGTATACATATGTTATTTTCAATGATATAAAATTTAAAATGTGATAAATTTAATTAAGAATTAGATATCTGAAATAATTATTAACATAAAAATTACATCAATTTTTAGTAACATGTATTAAATTAATTGTGGTTTAAGAGAAATCATCACCAAATAATTTTAGGGTACACTTGCAAAATATAATATTTTTAAATTGTTTAACATTTAATACGATTTTTATGGCATACTTTAAACATCAAATACTTACTTATAAAATAGAAAATAATATAATCATATATATATCATCATGTTTTTGTAATATTACATAAAATTTTTATCAATATAATACAAAAAACGTATTTTACAGTTCAAAATATATTTTGTCACGTGTATAGTATATAGTCACATATACACTACACTATGCACGTGTATTACACAAAATTACCCCAATACAACACAAAAAAATTTATTATACAGAATCAAATAGGCAAGTCGACAATATTATAACTGCTATTAGAAATTTTTTTCAAATACATCATAGAGCAAAATAAGGTTGATAATTCTCAATATTTATCATTAATTTAAATTTTTAAATATGCCAAATAACCATCAAAATTAATTTAAAAAAATTATAATATTTTAGAACATGTTGTGCCTCGCACGGGTTATAGAGCTAATTACAGAAGTATAGGTAAAGTTTAGTTCAAGAATATTTTTGGAGGTGGACATATGTTTTCTTAGGAGTGAATATTTAATTATTTATAAAGCATAAGCTAATAATATCCTAGAAGTGGTACAAGTCTTGAGATAGCTAGGGAGCCCTTTCACTTCATTTAGAAATCGAATTGTGATCCGTTTTAATAATTTCTTACGGTTGTGCTACCAGAAGCCTATTGGCGGATCCAGATTTCAATTTAAGGGGGGCCGGAAAAAAATTGTAATCAAATCAACAAATATAAGCAAAAGAGCAAATGAACACATATTATAATCTAATATTTACAAGATCACCGGCCTATCTTTCATACTCTGAAATCGTTTCATAATTTCTTCATTTTCAATTGTTTGAAAAATATCTCTCTCAATATATGTTATCAAACAATCATTCAACCAAATATCTCCCATTCTATTCCGAAGCGTAATTTTAACAAGTTTAATTGCTAAAAATCCTCTCTCAACTGTTGCAGTTGCAACCGGTAGAATTAGTGAAAGAACTGAAAACGTCATTATCAAGATGTAGAAAATGAAGATCAATAATGCGATTCAACAAAATTGTTTAGAACTGTTTTTTTTACATTGTGTTTTTATCAACAACAAAAAGATATTCTCTAATCTGAATATATACAAGAATAGCTGTGCTTCATTACTCTAACAAACTCTAACAACTTTTTCTTCTAGAAGCTTTTGTTCACTGTTACTCACTTGATCTTTTGTCACGGGCTGACTTGATGATGTCACTGATATATTCTAATCAATTAGTGACAATTTTATCAACATATAAACCCAAGGAAATCCAATATCTTTGTGTTTTTGAACCATTTTTTGAGGAAGATCATGGATGCCCTTCAAATTTTGAAAATCGGCATTACTTCTCATGTCAACGATATAGCTAGAAAGCTGGTCTTCAAGTGATAGAAGACGAATTTGATCAAATTCTGAAGGATAAAATCTTGCAAGTTGAACTAATTTTTACTTATCAAAAGTTAAGAAAGAATTCTGCGGATTTAGGCATGATATGCAGGAAAGTAACTCCATGTTATCTCTATCAAGACGCTCGTTCATCTCTTGCAATTGATAATCAATTAGAGTATTCAGCAAACTAATCTTGAAGTGGTGTTTATTAGAAACTTTTTGCAGTTTACCTCTTGATCTTCCACGAGGCATAGAGATAGCATCCATATCTGGGACATCGATCTCAAACTTTTCACAGAATTTGGAAACATCAACAATTATCTCATTCCATCCATCATCTCTGAATGTTTGTAACATTTTATTCGATACATTTATCAAACATAAGCATTAGCAAGATCCTGGTCTTTTCTTTGTAGTGCTTGTGATAAGTCATTTGTGATTCCTAAAACTTTTCTCATCAAATGCAATAGAAAAATAAACTCAAAGTCATTCATTGCATCAATAAATCTATAAATCTCTCCTTTATTTTCATGAAAGGAAGGCATGTCTTTTATTTCTTCAAGCACATCAAGTGCTGGTGAAAATAAAGAAATCACACTTAGAATTGTATGATAATGCGAACCCCATCTTGTATCTCCTGGACGTTTAAGAACTGCCTCTTGATTCAAGCCTTTACCAGTCATTCGATTGCCTTGGGATATTTCTTCAGCTAACTTTTCTATTTGTTTCACCCGGACTAATTCTTTTCTCTTGCAAGAAGCCCCAACAAAATTCACCAAAAATCCTAGATGGTCAAAAAATGAGCAAATTTTATCATGCTTTCTTAAAACTGCAACAAGTGTGAGCTGCAATTGATGAGCAAAGCAATGCACATAAAAGGCATATGCATTTTCTGCTTGTATTAAACTTTTTAGCCCACTAATATATCTGTTCATATTACTAGCCCCGTCAAAACCCTGACCACGAATACGCGATATGCTCAGACCATGTGTGGCAAAGAGTACGTCAATTGCTGATTTTAGGACAATCAAGAGATAGTTAAAGGATGTCAAATTGCATGTACATGATGTTAACATATTAACTGTATCAATATATAGTGACAAGTGACTCTTATAGGGTGCAAAGTGACTCTAATATGGTGAAAAGTGACTTACACGGTTGATTAGAGGCAAAATGTGGAACAAAATTGACTTGTATGAAAGCGGCACTAAGAGATGGTAAAAGGATGTCAAATTGGATGTATATAATGTTAACATGTTAATTTTACAAGTATATGTTGGTAAGTGACTCTTATAGGGTGCAAAGTGACTCTAATATGGTGAAAAGTGACTTACATAGTTGATTAGAGTCAAAATATGGCCCAAAGTTGAGCCCTATTATGAAATATCAAAGTGTGCTAAAACGAAGCTAAACTGGATATTCATGATGTTAACATGTTAATTGTATCAATATGGTGGTAAGTGGCTCTTATAGGGTGCAAAGTGACTCTAATATGGTGATAAGTGACTTATATGGTTGATCACAGACCAACTGCCTATCATCTGAGATCACAGACCAACTGCCATTATTTTTCCTTACAAATGTTGCTTGTTTATGTATTACACTTGACAAATATTGACTAGTTACTGATAAATTTCTTTTGTTGAGCTATTGTATTAATTTCTGAGGCAATTTATGTTACTTCATGTAAAAGATATAAACTCTTTACTTGGGAGCTCTTCTTTATTTGAGAACCTAGTAGTAGTAATGGTTGGCTGTCGTATTAGTAGAGCTGGCCAAACGGTCGGGCCGCCCGTGCCGGGGCGAATTTCCAGCGGTCCGGTTTAACAGCCAGTTAACTCGTGAACAGCTCGCGAATTAGGCGAGTTTAATGGTCCGACGAGTCTAGCGGTTCGGGGCGAACGACGAATAACACGAATAAAATGAATAATCGTGAATAACCGCGGGCTGCTTTGATTCGACACCACCCACCTTTTGTTGTCTTTTTTTGGCTTTTTTTTTATATTTTGTTTTTTACTTTGTACAAACAGACTTTGCTTTTCTGTTTTTATTTTACATTTTTTGGATTTCTGTTTTTAATTTTACATTTTTTATATTGAAAAAGATTTTCGATTTATAACACATTTCAACATTTTTAACAATTTACTCATATTTTTATTTGATAAACTAATCAAGACAAATAAATTTTATTTTTACTCGTATTTTAAAAGAGTTAGTTTTTAAAAAACAAATTTGTTATTTTTGAAAAACAAAGTTAATTTTTGCAAATGAGTTACTCTGTTACGGAAGGAAAAGAGGATGATACGATATCAGTATCAGTATAAGTCAGCTGATAAGGTATCAGTATCAGTCAACTCTGACATTTTTCATTTAGCCCAAAACACCTTGATATCGCGTATCTCCCTCGCTTTTTTTACGGATGGGCAAGAGTCGAACAAGTCACTGAAATTGTATCTATTCTAAACATCGTTTTGAACCGGCTTAAGATATCTTGTAATTAATAAAATAATTTTAAAGTCATTGTGTAAAATATATTATACTGTATAAAAAATTTCTCTCGCATGAGAGTCGGCCGTCCTAACTTCACCTAACCCTAGCCGCTCTACCTTCTTTTTCCCCCTTTCTACCCAATTCTATCTCCATATTCATCTTCATCTTCTTCTTTTATTCACTTTTTTTTAATAAAATCGAGATTTGTTTTACAAAACTCGAAAAATCCATTACAATTTTTCACTTTAGTTTTCAGATCTACTAAGGTACTAAGGTAAGAGCTTGGATTTTATAATAAAATTCAGTTTTTGGATTCAAAATCTCTGATCTAACAACATATTACAATTTGGTGTTATTCTGAGATTTTTGAATTTTGGGTTTTTTCGTATTGTTCTGTTTAAGTTATTATTTGTGTGTTTGATTGTCTCGCTTTATGCGATGTGTCTCGCTTTGTGCGATGTGGTGGTTGTGTTGAAAATGAATTGGATGGTGTATTGGGAGATCTGGATATCTCGCATCAACAACACTTTCGGCAGGTCTATAGCTGGTGTCCGGCAGGTAGATAGCTGGGGTGCGTTTGGAACGGTGGTGAAAATCACATGTGCTCACCTCTCACAAAAAATATTTGTTCATAATATGAGGCCTATAAACTCCGTTGTTGCAACTGAGTCCTCTGAACATTGCAATATCAATCGAATTAATGTGAAGGTCAATTGTGAAGCTACTGTTTTCGGGGGAGATGCGTGCTGGATTGTCCGGGAAACCATTACTTTCATTTTTAATTTTCAGAATATTTGTATTCAGTTTGTTAAGCAATCCGGAAACAAAATGGCTAATTATTTAGCTCTATTTGTTTTTCAACCTGGTTGCATGATCAGTTGGGGGTTTGTCCCGATTGAATCTCTTTTAAGTCATTAATGAAATCTGCTTTAAATTTGGCAAAAAAAATAAAATAATTTTAAAAATATATGTAATTCTGATTTATAAGTAACTTATAAATTGTAGTCAACTATGTATTGTTCGTGTAATATCCAACTCAGCTCGTTTCGGCTTTGATTTAAATTTTGAAGAAGGGAACACCATACGTTCTAATTGATCCAAATATAATTTACTATTCAATGTAGCCGTTAATTATTTGTACTTAACAAACACGCAAGTAATTACAATTTTATGATTTATCAATTTGGAAAATCATATTGAGATTATATGTTTCCAATTAAAATGATTCTATATTTATTACCTAACTATGGAAACTTTTATTTAGCTAGATATTACAACTAATTATACTTACCTCAAATGACATGAAAACGTGTAAAACCATGTATCTTTTAATTTTTTAAATATTTAAATTTGTACAAAAAACAAATTAAGAAAAAACAAAGATCTCAACATATAAATGCGTGTTCATGTTATGCATCAAGAAATTTAATTATATTGATTTGCCTCATTGGCAAAGAAATCTCAGATGCGTTTACAAAAATGCACACATTTCTTATTTAGTAGTGAAAGAGCAAAAAAGAGTTATATATAAACACATAACTTCCATATACTTTGATCTTGCCCTGTTTGGTGTTTTCTACAAAAATCATACAAGGCATCATGACAAGAAAGAAGGTGAAGTTAGCATTCATCAGTAATGATGCTTCTCGAAAAGCGACATTCAAGAAAAGGAAGAAGGGGCTGATGAAGAAGGTTGGAGAGTTGAGTACCTTATGTGGTATTGATGCTTGTGCTATCATTTATAGTCAGTATGAGCCCCGACCTGAAGTGTGGCCTAATACAGAAGGTGTTCAGCGTGTGTTGGCTCACTTTAAGCGAATGCCCGAGATCGAGCAGAGCAAGAAGATGGTTAATCAGGAGAGTTTTATGCGACAGAGGATTGCGAAAGCTAATGAGCAGTTGAAGAAACAGTGTAAGGATAATAGGGAGAAGGAAATGATTGAGGTTATGTATCAGTGTTTGACGGGGAAAATTGGTTTACAAAATTTGATGATCCCGGATTTGAATGATCTTGGTTGGCTTATTGATCACAAGTTGAAGGAGATTTATAAAAGAATTGATCAGATATCGGCTACTAAGAAAAAGAATACTACTACTGGGAAAGTTGGCAGTGGCTCTGGATCTGGCAGTGGCTCGGGATCAGCTGCTGCAATGTTGAAAGGTAAAGGAGTGGCTAATTGTGTTGATGGAACGGAAGAAAAGGCTATAGAGGGCGAGATGGAAGCAATGCAGCAGCAGCAGCAGAGACCGCCTTGGTTTAGCGACTGGATCAACAGCAATAGTGGGAACAGCAGAACTGATCAGATGCTGAACCAGCAGCAACACTGCCAGAATTTGGGATCAACCAGTCGCGGTGAGGAGATGATGATGCCTTATGGAGATGCGCAGAATGGTGGAATGTGGTCAAGTGCATTTTTTCCATAGTTTCCAATCAGAGCTACAATCAAGGATAAGCAGATGAAAGAAGTTATGTGATAGTGCTGGTTACTTGTGTTTTTGTTGTTTTTTTCGATCAACCTTGAGAATGATGGTTAAAAATACCCATTTTTGGGTTGAATTTGCTCAAAATACCCATTTTCAAAAAATATGCTCAAATGGGTATTACACGCATTTGCGAATTGGGTATGTAAGAAAATTATTAGAGACACGCATTTCGTATTATCATTGGGATACGCATTTGCCAAATCCGTATCACAAAAATATAAAAAAAAAAACTGGATACTAATTTGACAAATGGGTATATAGTACAAAACATGATAATCATACGGTAAATGCGTATCCAAACGAATATTTTCAGCACTACACTCCCAGAATGGATATTTTCAGCATTTTGCACCAAAAAAATATTATTTTTAACATTCTTTCGAACTTTGAAGGATATTTGTTTTGCTTTAAATAAATTTCTATCCGGTGTGTTCTTATTTTTGCGTTGCTACAATAATTTCATTGCTTGTTATATTCCTTTTTTTTACTTCGTTATTTTTATACATTAATAACTTCAAGGTATATTAAATCTATTATATATATATAATAGAGCAAATGGGGTTGGGTGAGACAATTTATTCAATGTGAAATGACTATTTTAACCCTTGTCCTATTTATTATTTCGTATTTAACATTTATTAATAGCTAATCTTCATTAAAGTATATGAATTATTTTGTAATTAATAGCTACACACACTTACATATATATGTATACATATGTTATTTTCAATGATATAAAATTTAAAATGTGATAAATTTAATTAAGAATTAGATATCTGAAATAATTATTAACATAAAAATTACATCAATTTTTTAGTAACATGTATTAAATTAATTGTGGTTTAAGAGAAATCATCACCAAATAATTTTAGGTTACACTTGCAAAACATAATATTTTTAAATTGTTTAACATTTAATACGATTTTTTATGGCATACTTTAAACATCAAATACTTGTTATAAAATAGACAATAATATAATCACATATATATCATCATGTTTTTGTAATATTACATAAAATTCTTATC
This sequence comes from Apium graveolens, assembly GCF_009905375.1. Lineage (NCBI taxonomy): Eukaryota > Viridiplantae > Streptophyta > Magnoliopsida > Apiales > Apiaceae > Apium > Apium graveolens. The sequence goes on from NC_133650.1 coordinate 308,610,353, forward strand.
AATATAGTACAAAAAATGTATTTTACAGTTCAAAATATATTTTGTCACGTGTATAGTATATAGTCACATATACACTACACTACATTATGCACGTGTATTACACAAAATTACCCCAATACAACACAAAAAAATTTATTATACAGTATCAAAAAGACAAGTCGACAATAATATAACTGCTATTAGAATTTTTTTTCAAATACAACATAGAGCAAAATAAGGTTGATAATTCTCAATATTTATCATTAATTTAAAATTTTAAATATGCCAAAAAAACATCAAAATTAATTAAAAAAAAATATAATATTTTAGAACATGTTGTGCCACGCATGGGTTATAGAGCTAATTACAGAAGTATAGGTAAAGTTTAGTTCAAGAATATTTTTGGAGGTGAACATATGTTTTCTTAAGAGTGAATATTTAATTATTTATAAAGCATAAGCTAATAATATCCTAGAAGTGGTACAAGTCTTGAGATAGCTAGGGAGCCCTTTCACTTTATTTAGAAATCGAATTGTGATCCGTTTTAATTATTTTTACGGTTGTGCTACCAGAAGCCTATTGGCGGATCCTGGTTTCTATTTAAGGGGGGCCATAAAAAAATTGTAATCAAATCAACAAATATAAGCAAAAGAGCAAATGAACATATATTATAATGTAATATTTACAAGATCATCGGCCTATCTTTCATACTCTGAAATCGTTTCATAATTTCTTCATTTTCAATTGTTTGAAAAATATCTCTCTCAATATATGTTATCAAACAATCATTCAACCAAATATCTCCCATTCTATTCCGAAGCGTAGTTTTAACAAGTTTAATTGCTGAAAATCATCTCTCAATTGTTACAGTTGCAACCGGTAGAATTAGTGACAATTTTATCAACATATAAACCCAAGGAAATCCAATATCTTTGAGTTTTTAACCATTTTTTGAGCAAGATCATGGATGCCCTTCAAATTTTGAAAATCAGCATTACTTCTCATGTCAACTATATAGCTAGAAAGCTGGTCTTCAAGTGATAGAAGACGAATTTGATCAAATTCTGAAGGATAAAATCTTGCAAGTTGAACTAATTTTTACTTATCAAATGTTAAGAACGGATTTAGGCATGATATGCAGGAAAGTAACTCCATGCTATCTCTATCAAGCCGCTCGTTCATCTCTTGCAATTGATAATCAATTATAGTATTCAGCAAACTAATCTTGAAGTGGTGTTTATTAGAAACTTTTTGCAGTTTACCTCTTGATCTTCCACGAGGCATAGAGATAGCATCCATATCTGGGACATCGATCTCAAACTTTTCACAGAATTTGGAAACATCAACAATTAACTCATTCCATCCATCATCTCTGAATGTTTGTAACATTTTCTTCGATACATTTACCAAACATAAGCATTAGCAAGATCCTGGTCTTTTCTTTGTAGTGCTTGTGATAAGTCATTTGTGATTCCTAAAACTTTTCTCATCAAATGCAATAGAAAAATAAATTCAAAGTCATTCATTGCATCAATAAGTCTATAAATCTCTTCTTTATTTTCATGAAAGGAAGGCATGTTTTTATTTCTTCAAGTACATCAAGTGCTGGTGAAAATAAAGAAATCACACTTAGAATTGTATGATAATGCGAACCCCATCTTGTATCTCCTGGACGTTTAAGAACTGCCTCTTGATTCAAGCATTTACCAGTCATTCGATTGCCTTGGGATATTTCTTCAGCTAACTTTTCTATTTGTTTCACCGGGACTAATTCTTTTCTCTTGCAAGAAGCCCCAACAAAATTCACCAAAGATGCTAGATGGTCAAAAAATGAGCAAATTTTATCATGCTTTTTTGAAACTGCAACAAGTGTGAGCTGCAATTGATGAGCAAAGCAATGCACATAAAAGGCAGATGCATTTTATGCTTGTATTAAACTTTTTAGCCCACTAATATGTCTGTTCATATTACTAGCCCCGTCAAAACCTTGACCACGAATACGCGATATGCTCAGACCATGTGTGGCAAAGAGTACGTCAATTGCTAATTTTAGGACAATCAAGAGATGCTTAAAGGATGTCAAATTGCATGTACATGATGTTAACATATTAATTGTATCAATATATATAGTGACAAGTGACTCTTATAGGGTGCAAAGTGACTCTAATATGGTGAAAAGTGACTTACACGGTTGATTAAAGCCAAAATGTGGAACAAAATTGACTTGTATGAAAGTGGCACTAAGAGATGGTAAAAGGATGTCAAATTGGATGTATATAATGTTAACATGTTAATTTTACAAATATATGGTGGTAAGTGACTCTAATAGGGTGCAAAGTGACTCTAATATGGTGAAAAGTGACTTACATAGTTGATTAGAGTCAAAATGTGGCCCAAAGTTGAGTCCTATTATGAAATATCAAAGTTTGCTAAAACGAAGCTAAACTGGATTTTCATGATGTTAACATGCTAATTGTATCAATATGGTGGCAAGTGGCTCTTATAGGGTGCAAATTAACTCTAATATGGTGAAAAGTGACTTATATGGTTGATCACAGACCAACTGCCTATCATCTGAGATCACAGACCAACTGCCATTGTTTTTCTTTACAAATGTTGCTTGTTTATGTATTACACTTGACAAATATTGACTAGTTACTGATAAATTTCTTTTGTTGAGCTATTGTATTAACTTCTGAGGCAATATCTGTTACTTCATGTTAAAGATATAAACTCTTTACTTTGGAGCTCTTACTTTATTTGAGAACCTAGTAGTAGTAATGGTTGGCTGTCGTATCAGTAGAGCCGGCCAAACGGTCGGGCCGCCCGTGCCGGGGTAAATTTTCAGCGGTCCGGTTCAACAGCCAGTTAACTCGTGAACAGCTCGCGAATTAGGCGATTTTAATGGTCCGACGAGTCTAGCGGTTCGGGGCGAACGACGAATAACACGAATAAAACGAATAATCGTGAATAACCGCGGGCTGCTTTGATTCGACACCACCCACCTTTTGTTATTTTTTTTTGTTTTTTTTTAAATTTTGTTTTTTACTTTGTACAAACAGACTTTGCATTTTTATTTTTATTTTATATTTTTTGGATTTCTGTTTTTATTTTACATTTTTTATATTGAAAGAGATTTTCGATTTATAACACATTTCAACATTTTTAACAATTTACTCATATTTTTATTTGATAAACTAATCAAGACAAACAAATTTTATTTTTACTCGTATTTTGAAAAAGTTAGTTTTTAAAAAACAAATTTGTTATTTTTGAAAAACAAAGTTGATTTTTGCAAATGAGTTACTCTGTTACGGAAGGAAAAGAGGACGATACGATATCAGTATCAGTATAAGTCAACTGATACGGTATCAGTATCAGTCAACTGACATTTTTCATTTAGCCCAAAACGCCTTGATATCGCGTATCTCCCTCGCTTTTTTTACGGATGGGCAAGAGTCGAACATGTCACAGAAATTGTATCTATTCTAAACATCGTTCCGAACCGGCTTAAGATATCTTGTAATTAATAAAATAATTTTAAAAATATATGTAATTCTGATTTATATGTAACTTATAAATTGTAGTCAACTATGTATTGTTCGTGTAATATCCAACTCAGCTCGTTTCGGTTTTGATTTAAATTTTGAAGAAGGGAACACCATACTTTCAAATTGATCCAAATATAATTTACTATTCAATGTAGCTGTTAATTATTTGTACTTAACAATCACGCAAGTAATTACAATTTTACGATTTTACCGATTTGGAAAATCATATTGAGATTATATGTTTCCAATTAAAATGATACTATTAATATTACCTAACTATGAAAACTTTTATTTAGCTAGATATTACAACTAATTATACTTATCTCAAATGACATGAAAACGTGTAAAACCATATACAAAAAACAAATTAAGAAGAAACAAAGATCTTAACATATAAATGCGTGTTCATGTTATGCATCAAGAAATTTAATTATATTGATTTGCCTCATTGGCAAAGAAATCTCAGATGCGTTTACAAAAATGCACACATTTCTTATTTAGTAGTGAAAGAGCAAAAAAGAGTTATATATAAACACATAACTTCCATATACTTTGATCTTGCCCTGTTTGGTGTTTTCTACAAAAATCATACAAGGCATCATGACAAGAAAGAAGGTGAAGTTAGCATTCATCAGTAATGATGCTTCTCGAAAAGCGACATTCAAGAAAAGGAAGAAGGGGCTGATGAAGAAGGTTGGAGAGTTGAGTACCTTATGTGGTATTGATGCTTGTGCTATCATTTATAGTCAGTATGAGCCCCAACCTGAAGTGTGGCCTAATACAGAAGGTGTTCAGCGTGTGTTGGCTCAGTTTAAGCGAATGCCGGAGATGGAGCAGAGCAAGAAGATGGTTAATCAGGAGAGTTTTATTCGACAGAGGATTGCGAAAGCTAATGAGCAGTTGAAGAAACAGCATAAGGATAATAGGGAGAAGGAAATGATTGAGGTTATGTATCAGTGTTTGACGGGGAAAATTGGTTTACAAAATTTGATGATCCCGGATTTGAATGATCTTGGTTGGCTTATTGATCACAAGTTGAAGGAGATTTATAAAAGAATTGATCAGATATCGGCTGCTAAGAAAAAGAATACTACTACTGGGAAAGTTGGCTCTGGCTCTGGATCTGGCTGTCGCTCGGGATCAGCTGCTGCAATGTTGAAAGGTAAAGGAGTGGCTAATTGTGTTGATGGAACGGAAGAAAAGGCTTTAGAGGGCGAGATGGAAGCAATGCAGCAGCAGCAGCAGAGACCGCCTTGGTTCAGCGACTGGATCAACAGCAATAGTGGGAACAGCAGTACTGATCAGATGCAGAACCAGCAGCAACACTGCCAGAATTTGGGATTTAGTCGCGGTGAGGAGATGATGATGCCTTATGGAGATGCGCAGAATGGTGGCATGTGGTCAAGTGCATTCTTTCCATAGTTTCCAATCAAGGAGAAGCAGATGAAAGGATTTGTGTGACAGTGCTGGTTACCTGTGTTTTTGTTGTTTTTTGGATCAACCTTGAGGATAATGGTTAAAAATACCCATTTTTGGGTTGAATTTGCTCAAAATACCCATTTTCAAAAAATATGCTCAAATGCTAATTACACGCATTTGAGAATACTAAAGATACGCATTTCGTATTATCATTGGTATACGCATAAAAAATATGCTCAAATGCGTATTACACGCTTTTGAGAATACTAAAGATACGCATTTCGTATTCTCATTGGGATACGCATTTGCCAAATACGTATCATAAAAATATAAAAAAAATAAAAACTGGATACTCATTTGACAAATGGGTATTTAGTACAAAACATGATAATCATATGGCAAATGCGTATCCAAACGAATATTTTCAGCACTAAACTCCCGGAATGGATATTTTCAGCATTTTGCACCAAAAAAATATTATTTTTAACATTCTTTCGAAATTTGAAGGATATTTGTTTTGCTTTTAATAAATTTCTATCTGGTGTGATTCTTATTTTTGCGTTGCTACAATAATTCCATTGCTTGTTATATTCCTTTTTTTTTCTTCGTTATTTTTATACATTAATAACTTCAAGGTATATTAAATCTATTATATATATAATAGAGCAAATGAGGTTGGGTGCGACAATTTATTCAATGTGAAATGACTATTTTAACCCTTGTTCTATTTATTATTTCTTATTTAATATTCATTAATAGCTAATCTTCATTAAAGTATATGAATTTTTCGTAATTAATAGCTACACACACTTACATATATATGTATACATATGTTATTTTCAATGATATAAAATTTAAAATGTGATCAATTTAATTAAGAATTAAAAATCTGAAATAATAATTAACATAAAAATTACATCAATTTTTTAGTGACATGTAATAAATTAATTGTGGTTTAAGAGAAATCATCACCAAATAATTTTAGGGTACACTTGCAAAACATAATATTTTTAAATTGTTTAACATTTAATACGATTTTTTATGGCATACTTTAAACATCAAATACTTACTTATAAACGAGACAATAATATAATCACATATATATATTCATGTATTTGTAATATTACATAAAATTCTTATCAATATAATATAAAAAACGTATTTTACAGTTCAAAATATATTTTGTCACGTGTATAGTATATAGTCACATATACACTACACTATGCACGTGTATTACACAAAATTACCCCAATACAACACAAAAAAATTTATTGTACAGTATCAAATATGAAGAGGCAAGTCGACAATAATATAACTGTTATTAGAAATTTTTTTCAAATACAACATAGAGCAAAATAAGGTTGATAATTGTTAGGAATATATGTGCATTAGTTTGATGATATGTTTAACAAAACACTTAAGTAGAAATCTAGTGTTTGTAGCCTCAATGGATAAGACCACTTTGGCTATCCGTTGATGGTGTAGCTTTACTTAGTAATAAGTCTAGTGTTGTAGCACATTTCAGTCTCTGAATTTGAGATATAATTCTTAAATGTTGAGGGAAATTATAAGTCATGTTGACTACTAAAGGATATGCAGATAGGAAGGCCAATTATAAATATCTCATGCCTTGTAATTTTGTATAAATGAAATGGTGTCAACGGATAACTTAAAGACCTTCAACGGATGAGAAATAAAGCTTCAACGGATGTCTCTAAAGCTTCAACGGATAACATCCTTCAACGGATGAGTGCATCAACGGATAGAGCTTCAACTACTAACACATCAACGGATAAAGCCATCAACGGATGAAGGCTTCAACGGATGTTCTGTTAAATAGCAGTTGACAAGTGGTAGTTGAACCTACAAACAGAGGCACATGGGTTGACAAAGACAACTGAGATGTGGTAGCCTATTTCAGGAACATCAGAAAAAGCAGCCGTTCTACTCTAGTATAAAGAGGCAATAGTCAACAATGCACTGGAGTAAAATGGAGAAGAAACAAGTGGAGAACTTATTTTATTATTGTACTTTTATCTTTGTCTTCACTTGTAAACTTGGTGTTATAAAAACCAAGTAGCAGCTAGTAATTAGGAGAGTTTTTCCAGAGCTGTTTAGAAAAATCTTGAGAGAAAAATTATCTAGTTTGTACTAGGATGCAGCTGTGATCAACTTCTTGTATCACAGATTTTCTGAAATACCATCTCTGGTGGAACAACAAATCCACCAGAAAAGTTTTTAAGGTCTGTTGTGTTCTGTACTTTTGTGTTTGTATATATATTTGTCTGTATTAGCTTAAAGCAATTCACACACTTGTTTATCTTAAACACACAGCCTTTGAAACTGCTCAAAACTTGAAAAAGTTTTGAGATTTACATTCAACCCCCCTTCTGTAAATCTCATTGTTAGTTCACTAGGAATAACAATTGGTATCAGAGCAGGCTCTTGACACACAAAGAGTTTAAAGTTCTTGGAAACTAACAAAGATGAGTAAGAAGGATATTGGAGTAAAAATCCCAGTTCTTGACAAAGACAGTTATCACCATTGGAAGGTGAAAATGCACCTTCATCTACTCTCCCAAGATGAAGGTTATGTAAACTGCATTGAAAATGGTCCTCACATTCCCCACAAAGTAGCGACAGTTGCTACAGCCACAATTGTTGTTGGTCAATCCATTCCAAAACCTAGAGCAGAATGGACAATGGAAGACACAGAAGAAGTCCACAAGGATAAGAAGGCTATGAACATTTTGTTTAGTGGTCTTGACAAGGATATGTTTGATAATGTGATAAATTGCACAACTGCCAAAGAGGTTTGGGACACAGTTCAGCTACTGTGTGAAGGTACAGAACAAGTAAAAGAAAACAAAATGCAGCTTCTCATTCAACAGTATGAGTATTTTTATTTTGAAGAAAATGAATCTTTAAATGACACATTCAATAGATTCCAAAAGCTGTTGAATGGACTGAAGCTGTATGGTAGAGTGTACCAGGTGAAGGATTCAAATCTTAAATTTTTAAGATCCTTGCCAAAGGAATGGAAACCCATGTGTCTCCTTGAGAAACTCTCAAGATTATAAGGACTTCACTCTTGAAAGATTATATGGAATCTTGAAGACTTATGAACTAGAGCTGGAGCAGGATGAGATATTGGAGAAGGGAAGAAAGAAGGAGGTTCAGTTGCCTTGGTAGCTGAAAATGAGAAAGAATGCAGACAAGAAACTGTGAGATCAACATTAAACTCCAAAGATGGCACAAGCAAATCAGAATCAAGCAAGGGTAAGGAGCAAGTTACTGAGAATGAAGACAACTCCAGCCAAGATGACTCTGATGGTATTGATGAGCATCTTGTATTTCTGTCCAGAAGATTTGCAAAGATGAAATTTAAGAAAAACACTAGAACCACTAAACCTCATAAGAACATGGTGGACAAATCCAAGTTCAAGTGTTTCAATTGTGGTATAAGTGGACACTTTGCAAGTGAGTGCAGAAAGCCAACTTCTGAAAAGAAGAAATTTGAACAAGTAGATTACAAGAAGAAATATTTTGATCTGCTCAAGCAAAAGGAGAAGGCTTTCATTACTCAAGAAAAAGACTGGGCAGCTGATGGAGAAGAAGAGGATGAAGATGTGGAATATGTCAACTTGGCTCTCATGGCTGATTCTGAGGAAAATGAAGTTAGTTCATCAAGCAACCAGGTAATCACTACTGATTTAACACAGCTTACTAAAGAAGAGTGCAATGATGCTTTTAATGACATGTCTACTGAATTGTATCACTTGCGTGTGTCTCTTAAATCTCTTGCTAAAGAAAATAGTAGGATTAAAGAGAACAATCTGTTTTTAAGTAATAGAAATGCTGTGTTAGAAGATAAGTTGATTGACCTAGAGAAAACTAAGCTACATTGTATATCTGTTGAAAATGAACTAGCTGAATCTGTTAAGAAAGTAGAAATACTTTCTAATCAATTAGAGAGAGAGCAAGAGGTGATTAAAGCCTGAAAGACATCTAGGGATGTTAGTGCTCAAATTATCAAGGTCCAAGGAATTGAATCATTTTATGAAACTGCCTGGGATAAAAACAAAAAGAAAATGGAATTAATTGATGGGCTGTCAACGGATGTGGAATCAACGGATGATGAAAATTATCCGTTGAAAGAAGAAAATGAGCATCCGTTGAAGGTTCCTCAATTAAAACAGGCAGATGTTTCTAAAAGTGAAAATCTAAAGAAACTCAATAAAAAGTTTGGTTCAACTTCCAAGAACTTTGTCAAAGAAGAAGCAAGCACATCCAAAGATTTCAGTAAGGTGAATATAGGACACATGACCTTAGAACAGTTAAAGAATAGGCTCAAAGTGGTTGAGGATAAAAAGGAGACTAAAAGGAAATCCAATAGAAATGGGAAGGTAGGGGTTAACAAACATAACAATTACACACCTGATAAGTATGCTCCTAGAAAAAGCTGTGTGCATTGTAATAGTGTTAATCATCTATCTGCTAATTGCAAATCTATTAAGAAAACTCCCATATCTGTACCCTCTTCCATGCCTAATATGTCTGCATCACCTCTGCATGCTATGCCTGTTATGTCTCAACAGAATCCTTATGCACATTTTGCAAACATGCCATATTTTAATAATCCTTATCTTGCTGCATTCAGTATGCCTCAAATGCCATACAATATTCCTATATGGAATAACATGTTTGCACAATCCATGCCTTATCAAATTCCAAATGTGCTAAATGATTCTGTGACTAACCCTATACCTCAACCAACTACATCTAAGATCAAGGTTGACTCAAAGTTACCTAAGTCTAAAGATGCAGGAGGAATGAAGTCTAGGAGAAAGGCTAACATGGATGGACCCAAGGAAACTTGGGTACCAAAATCAACTTGATTGATTTTATGGTGTGCAGGGAAACAGAAGAAATCTATAGTACTTGGACAGTGGCTGTTCAAGACACATGACAGGAGATTTCTCCCTGCTCATAGAGTTTAAGGAGAAAGTTGGCCCTAGCATAACCTTTGGAGATGACAGCAAAGGGTTTACTATGGGATATGGCTTGATTTCAACAAGGAATGTCATCATTGATGAAGTTGCATTAGTTGATGGTCTCAAGCACAACTTACTGAGCATCAGTCAACTATGTGATAGAGGGAATATAATTTCCTTCAATTCTGAAGCCTGTGTTGTCACCAGTAAGAAAGACAACAAAGTGGTTCTAACTGGAGTTAGAAAAGGAAATGTGTACTTAGCTGACTTCAACTCTACTGATGCAGAATCTATTACTTGTCTCTTCAGCAAAGCAAGTCCAGTTGAAAGTTGGCTATGGCACAAGAAGCTATCCCACTTGAATTTCAAGACAATGAATGATCTAGTCAAAAAGGACTTAGTTAGAGGAATTCCTCTTGTTGAATTCTCAAGGGATGGTTTGTGTGATGCTTGTCAGAAAGGCAAACAAAGGAAAGCATCATTCAAAAAGAAGCTTGAAACAACAATTGATGAACCATTACAGCTGCTACATATGGATTTGTTTGGACCAGTCAATGTATTGTCAATTGCAAGAAAAATATATTGCTTAGTGATTGTAGATGATTTCTCAAAGTTTTCATGGGTCTATTTTCTTGGATCTAAGGATGAAGCAAGTGAAATCATTATCAATCACATCAGGCAAGTCAATAATCATCCTGACTTGAAGGTTAGGAATATCAGGAGTGACAATGGAACTGAGTTCAAGAATTTGACAATGAGGCTGTTCTGTGAAGAAAATAAAATCATGCATGAGTTCTCAGCTCCAAGAACACCTCAGCAAAATGGGGTAGTTGAAAGAAAGAACAGATCTTTAATTGAGGCTGCTAGAACAATGCTTGAAGAATCAAAGTTACCAACATATTTCTGGGCTGAAGCTGTTAATTGTGCCTGCTACACTCAGAATATTTCTTTGATCAATCAAGCTAAAGGCATGACTCCTTATCAGTTGTTCAAGAGAAGAAAACCAACTCTAAACTTTCTTCATGTCTTTGGATGTAAATGCTTTATATTGAGAAATCAATCTGACCATAAAGGGAAGTTTGATGCAAAGGCTGATGAAGGGATATTTGTTGGTTACTCAGCTGGAAAATCTTATAGGGTCTACAATCTAAGAACCAACATTGTTATGGAATCTGTGCATGTTGTGTTTGATGATAAAAAGATTGATGGACTAACAGATGAGGGACACCATGAGAGACTCAAATTTGACAACATTGAGATATATTGTGATGATAGTGAAGAGGAGACTGATGGAGATGACACTTCAAAAGGGATTCAAAACATGCCCTTGGATAATGCACAAAATTCTGCATCCGTTGATAGAGGCAATGCAGTATCCGTTGAAAGACATAATGCATCATCCATTGAAGTACAAAATGAAGCATCCGTTGATCATAGTTCATCAACGGATAATCGATTTATATCATCAGTTGATAGAACTCCAAGTTCCCTGCAAAGGACCAACAACTCAGGGGGAGTTTCAACTAATCAACACTCTGTCTCACATCATGACAATACTGAGGCCACCTCATCTAGAGTATATCTTCCACCTCAAAGGAAATGGACCAAGAATCATCCCTTTGAACTGATCATTGGTGATGCATCATCTAAAGTGCAAACAAGAAAAGCTACTCAAGATGAATGTCTGTATAGTAGTTTTCTATCTCAGGAGGAACCTAAGAAAGTGGAAGAAGCTTTATTGGATCCAGATTGGATATTAGCTATGCAGGAAGAGCTGAACCAATTTGAGAGAAACAAAGTTTGGAAGCTGGTACCCAAACCAAAGAACAAGAGTCCTATTGACACAAAATGGGTATTCAGAAACAAGATGGATGAAAATGGCATTGTCATAAGGAATAAAGCCAGATTGGTTGCTAAAGGCTATTCTCAACAAGAGGGAATAGATTTTGATGAGACATATGCTCCTGTTGCAAGACTTGAAGCCATCAGAATTTTTCTAGCCTATGCAGCTCATGCCAATTTCAAAGTCTATCAAATGGATGTCAAGAGTGCATTTCTAAATGGGAAATTGGAGGAAGAAGTTTATGTAAGTCAACCTCCAGGGTTTGAAGATCCAAATTTTCCAGACTATGTGTATTATTTGTTGAAAGCACTCTATGGACTGAAGCAAGCACCTAGAGCCTGGTATGAAACCTTATCAAAATTCCTTTTGGAGAATCACTTCACTAGAGGTACTGTTGATAAAACTCTCTTCTTTAGGAATGTTAATGGCTCTAGTATACTTGTTCAAATTTATGTAGATGACATAATATTTGGATCTACAGATGATAAGCTTTGTAAAAAGTTTGCTAAGCTAATGCAAAGTAATTATGAAATGAGCCTGATGGGAGAACTAACCTATTTTCTTGGTTTACAAGTTAAACAAGTTAGTGATGGAATTTTCATTAGTCAAACTAAATATATTTTTGATCTCTTAAAGAAGTTTGACTTAATAGAATGTTCATCTGCAAAAACTCCCATGGCCACTGCCACCAAACTTGAATTAAATAAGACTGAAAGGTCTGTGGACATTACAAGTTATAGAGGCATGGTTGGTTCACTTTTATATTTAACTGCCAGTAGACCAGATATAATGTTTTCTACATGTCTCTGTGCTAGATTTCAAGCTGACCCTAAAGAATCTCACTTAGTAGCTATTAAAAGAATTTTCAGATATCTCAAGGGGACTCCAAATCTAGGAATTTGGTACCCTAGAGAGTCTGGTTTTGATCTAATTGGCTACTCAGATGTAGACTATGCAGGTTGCAAAATAGACAGGAAAAGTACAACAGGCTCCTGCCAATTCCTGGGAAACAAGCTTGTATCATGGTTTAGCAAAAAGCAAAATTCAGTCTCTACTTCTACAGCTGAGGCTGAATACATTGCTGCTGGAAGTTGCTGCTCTCAAGTGTTATGGATGAGAAATCAACTCCTTGATTATGGACTACATGTTGATAGAATTCCTATTTTTTGTGACAACACAAGTTCCATAGCCATAACAGAGAATCCTGTGCAGCACTCAAGGACCAAGCACATTGACATCAAGTACCACTTCATTAGGGAACATGTGATGAAAGGTACAGTGGAACTTCATTTTGTTCCAAGTGAACAACAAATTGCAGACATATTTACCAAGCCACTTGATGAATCAACATTCACAAGATTGGTAAGTAAGCTAGGCATGCTTAATTACTCTTAAAATTCATGTCCTTATTGCAATTTGAATTGAAGCCTGAAATGTATTAGCTGCAAGAACAAATTTGATTTTTAATATAGATTATTCCATCAACGGATATTCCCTATCCGTTGAAAGTCAAAATTGTTCTATCAACGGATGTTCATTATCCGTTGAAAGTCATATACATTTCTGGAATTTTTATCCGTCAACGGATAAAACTGAAGTGCTCTTCAACGGATGACAGTTTACCTTATCCGTTGAAATATCACATCAGTCGATTCAAGTGTTTCACAGCCGTTGATTCTATTGTCTTAACCGTTGATACTCATACATACAGCTGTATGTATTTGTTTTAAAGGTAGTTTTTAGAATACTTACAGTTTATTCTTAAACGGCTGAAATTCACTTACACATATTTATTGTTTAATCTCTTATTTATTTTTTTTAATTTGAGAAAGTATATAAGCCCTTCTGATTTTTCATTTTTACTTTACGCTTTCTTGAAATTTCAAAGCTTTTACCATTTTCTCTCTGCAAAACCTTCAAGTTATTCTCTGCAATTTTTACTCACAACAATGGCACCAGTAGTAAAGATTATGTCTCAATCTGTGTTCATCTATGAGAAGAACAATTTCATAGCTTTGGTAGAAAAGAATGAAGCCCACTCAGATTATCACAAAATGATGGACTTCATCAAAAACTGTAAACTTAGCTATGCAATGCTGGAAGCCCCAACGATTTACTGTGAAGTAGTTGAGGAGATTTGGACAACTGCTGAGTTCAACTCCATAGATATGCTATCTCCTTCACTCTCAAAGGTAAAAATCACTGTGTTAACTGTGATGACTTACTAGCATGTTTTAAATTACCTGAGAACAATGCCATGACACCACACACTGATAATGATGTATCCAGCATGTTAGATTCCATAGGTTATTCTCTTAACTCTGCTAGTTTAGGGAGTATTAGAAGAAAAGGCCTTAGGAAAGAATGGAGTTTTTTTGGGGATGCCTTTATCAAGGTTTTCTCTGGGAAAATTAGCAATTTTGATGCCATAACTTCATCTCTTGTTAATATGCTCTATATGCTTGTTTCTGATAGGTATTTTAATTTTAGCAACTATATTATGCTAGAATTGGGTACTAGATTAGGTAACAAAGCTAATAGACCTAATAACATCTATTATGCTAGATTTTTTATGTTATTGGCTAACCATGTTGCTGAAGGTTTGGTCATTACAAATGAGAATAATAAACTCAAGTGTTGGGCACAAGAGAAAAGAGTTCTTGCAGATTTATTGAGAATGGATCTCAACAACAGTGTGCCATTGGTATATTTACCAATCATGAATGCACCACAGGTAGGTGAGGTAATTATTTCTACAACTCCTACTTCTTCCAACCCCTCTATTTCTTTATCTTCTAGTGTGGCCATGGAATCTGTGACAATGCCCCAACAGATTCCTACCAAGGTCACCAAAACTAAACTTTCAAAATCAAAGACAAAGAAAACCACCTCTGTTGTTTCTCAAAAGACAACAGTTGTAACACCTACCATTAACCCTGAGGGGAGTGAACAGGGTGTAAGTGGTGAGGGGAGGGGTGAACATCAAAGAAACCCCCAGGATAAGGAAGGAGAGATAAGTGCTTCCCAAGCTAGCCAAGCCACAGTTTCTCAAAAAGCTGTGGTGGTTGAAAAGGTTACTAGCATATCCCTAGCTGCATCCTCCCAAAAGGATGTAACTATTGAAAATAGTTCCCAACCAGGAACACACAAACGAGGGAGGGACACTAAAGCCAAACACTCACCAACAAAAGCCTTTATTAGAAGAAAGAGAGCTAGAACCCAATCTTCTACACAGGGTGCACACACTGCACAGATACATCCATCTGTATCTATGCCTTCTCAAACTCAGTTTGATGTGGCTCCAACAAATGTGGAGTCACAACCCCATTCTCTCACAATTAACACACATCAATCACCACACACTTCTTCACCATCTCTAGATGTGGATATGTTATTCCCATCAATTCCTGATTCTCCCTCTTTACAACTCAGGGAGGAGCCCCACTCAAATACAGGTGATCATCATCTTTTAGATGATTTGTTGGATCACCCGCAAATTCTTTCAGATGTAATTGAAGGATCTGTGTCACCAAAACTCATATCAATCTACACAGATTCAACAGTTATATCACTTTCAATTTCTACTTCTTTTTCTTCTTCAACGGATATCACTCATCCGTTGACAAGTGGTTGTTCTTCAACGGATAAGCTTAACAGCAGTTATCCGTTGATACCATCAGTTTCACCTTCAACGGCTATTCCTCATCCGTTGATAGTCTCTACACACACAACTGAAACAATTCCAAGTGTAGAAGACTTGATTACTGTACAATCACTTCTAGGACTGAGGGAAGGGAGTGATAATTTGAGTGAGAGGCTGGGTTGCTCCCAGGCAAAAGGAGAGATTGAGAGCTCAACTATGCATGCTATTTCTTCCAGCATGGCAAAAGTAAGTGAGAGGAGTACCACCTTAGTAGGTGAAGGTGAGGGAGTGAGTTGTGTGAGCCAGGGGGAGCCCCTGATGCAAGAACATAGAGAAAATGAGAGAAAGGCAGGTACAGCAGATATAAGGATGGATCCAGCCATTGCTAGTGAGTCAATGATTGTGAATGATGCTGAAAAGGAAAGACAATTTCAGCAAAATTACAAAGCTGTAATTGATAACATTTCCTTGGATGCTGACACTTTTACTCATCCTGTTTCAGCCTATCAAGTATTGGCTGCACAGGGCAATGTGGAGGCAGAAAAGACACTACATCTAGTACATACAACAGCATCTCTTCAAAGGGACAAAACTGCTATTAACAAGATGCCTTCAACAGCTGGTGAGTCATTTGAAGAATTTGGAGTAAATTCTGATGATGATGACTTTGTTTCTTCTGATGGAAGCATGAACTTAGGGGGAGATGAAGGCCCTGGTTCTATTCCAAATCTACCTGAATGGGCTTTCACAAAGGAGTCTACAACAGGGCAATTCAATGTCTCCTTAGTCAAACAAATCAGTACTATAAGACAGGCCATTCAGAAAACTTCTCATGCTGGTACAAAGGCTATCCTTACAGCTCACTTGGACTCACTGCATCTCATGAAGTTGCAGCAAGTAAAACAGAATCTGAGTGTGGATGAACTCAGAAAGGATATTGCTGACTTGAAATCCTACAATTCTGAAAAATTGGATTCAGTCATGCCCTTTGGTACAATTCAGGACATTTTGTTGAGATTGAAAAAGGAATCAAATACTGAAAAGAGGCTGGCCAAATTGGAAGACAGAGTTCAAGTTATTGAAGATTCTGTGGCAACCATTCTTCACAACCAACAATCTCAAACAAATCTACTTATGCAGCTGGCAAAAGCACAGGGCTTGACCCCTCTCCTTGATGATAACAAAAAGGGGGAGAGTAAAAGGGAAGGGGAAGGAGAGCCATCTACAAAAATCCAAATATCTAAAGTGCTAGTTCCTGCCATCACTACTTCTCCAATCATTCAAATCAAAGGAAAGCCTGATGGAATTGATTTAATCCAGCTAGCAGCAGCTGAAATTCAAGTGAAAGAGCAAAGGAGGAGAATTGATGAAAGGATGCAACAGCTGTTTGGCTCAACACAAGATAAATCAATATCTGTGAAACATAGCACAAAGGTTGAACCAATCAACATGGAGCACAAGCCAGAAAGGAGAAATAAGGTTGGAGAGACTTCTTTCAAGAATCTAAAACCTATGGTTCTCAAGCCCAACACCTGATCCAGCAAGGACTCCACAAAGAACCCTCTTGACTTTGCTCAGATGAAAGAAGTGGACTTTCCTCTTCCAAAGCCTGATGAAGACAAAGTTTTGGGTATAAGCATCATAAAACACAAGGAGACCATGGATGAGGCAGTAAGGAGAAACATGGCTATTATCTTAAGAGAGGGAAAGAGCATATGTGTGATGCAAGGACATCCCAAATTCTCAATAGCCAAGAGGGAAGAAACCAAAAGGTTAAAGAAAGAAGCTGAAAAACTCAAGGCTGACAAAAGAGCACAAGCAAAGCTTGAACAAAAGCTAAAGTCAAGTCTAGTTGAAAATGAGAAAGGAATTGAAGTCAGGGGTGAAGACAAGATTGCAAACTTAGATGAGGTTTTTGGGAGTATATTTGGTGAAAGCATGGAGGAAAAAGAGGAATGGCAGAAGGGAAACAGAAGAAAGGCCAAGGCACATAGAAGGAGTGAAGGCAACACTGAAGAAACTAAATCTCTACCTTCCATACCTGAACCCTTTGTTGCTGATCCCACTATAAACATCCATGGTGAACCAGTCATCCCAAAAGAGGAACCTATTAATTGGGACACCATCAATTTGCCTACCTTTTTAACCACTCTTCCACTACCAAAGAAACAGAAAAGAAAATCCAAATCTACACCTCCCCTAAACTCTAAGAAATTCACTCAAAAACATAAACTTAACCCTAAATTGAAGAAAATGACAAAGGGCTAGGAAAGAAAACCAGGGATCAAAGAAGAAAAAGATGATTTGCTCAGGCTAGAGGAGCACCCTTGGAAACACTGTAAATCTTCAATTACCTTCTAGTACATACACTTTTGCAGCACTTTTAAATTTCTACTTAGTTTCAGTTCATATATTTGTTAAGTGTTTTGTTATCATCAAGTTAACCTTGAATTTATGTCTACAATTCTTATAGACATAAATAGGGGGAGATTGTTAGGAATATATGTGCATTAGTTTGATGATATGTTTAACAAAACACTTAAGTAGAAATCTAGTATTTGTAGCCTCAACGGATAAGACCACTTTGGCTATCCGTTGATGGTGTAGCTTTACTTAGTAATAAGTCTAGTGTTGTAGCACATTTCAGTCTCTGAATTTGAGATATAATTCTTAAATGTTGAGGGAAATTATAAGTCATGTTGACTACTAAAGGATATGCAGATAGGAAGGCCAATTGTAAATATCTCATGCCTTGTAATTTTGTATAAATGAAATGGTGTCAACGGATAACTTAAAGACCTTCAACGGATGAGAAACAAAGCTTCAACGGATGTCTCTAAAGCTTCAACGGATAACATCCTTCAACGGATGAGTGCATCAACGGATAGAGCTTCAACTGCTAACACATCAACGGATAAAGCCATCAACGGATGAAGGCTTCAACGGATGTTCTGTTAAATAGCAGTTGACAAGTGGTAGTTGTACCTACAAACAGAGGCACATGGGTTGACAGAGACAACTGAGATGTGGTAGCCTATTTCAGGAACATCAGAAAAAGCAGTCGTTCTACTCTAGTATAAAGAGGCAATAGTCAACAATGTACTGGAGTAAAATGGAGAAGAAACAAGTGGAGAACTTATTTTATTATTGTACTTTTATCTTTGTCTTCACTTGTAAACTTGGTGTTATAAAAACCAAGTAGCAGCTAGTAATTAGGAGAGTTTTTCCAGAGCTGTTTAGAAAAATCTTGAGAGAAAAATTATCTAGTTTGTACTATGCAGCTGTGATCAACTTCTTGTATCACAGATTTTCTGAAATACCATCTCTGGTGGAACAATAAATCCACCAGAAAAGTTTTTAAGGTCTGTTGTGTTCTGTACTTTTGTGTTTGAATATATATCTGTCTGTATTAGCTTAAAGCAATTCACACACTTGTTTATCTTAAACACACAGCCTTTGAAACTGCTCAAAACTTGAAAAAGTTTTGAGATTTACATTCAACCCCCTTCTGTAAATCTCATTGTTAGTTCACTAGGAATAACAATAATTCTCAATATTTATCATTAATTTAAGTTTTTAAATATGCCAAAAAAACATCAAAATTAATAAAAAAATTATAATATTTTAGAACATGTTGTGCCTCGCACGGGTTATAGAGCTAATTATAGAAGTATAGGTAAAGTTTAGTTCAAGAATATTTTTGGAGGTGAACATACACTGTTTTCTTAAGAGTGAATATTTAATTATTTATAAAACATAAGCTAATAATATCCTAGAAGTGGTACAAGTCTTGAGATAGCTAGGGAGCCCTTTCACTTCATTTAGAAATCGAATTGTGATCCGTTTTAATAATTTCTTACGGTTGTGCTACCAGAAGCCTATCTAGTGGCGGATCCAGGTTTCAATTTAAGGGGGGCCGGAAAAAAAATTGTAGTCAAATCAACAACTATAAGCAAAAGAGCAAATGAACATATATTATAATGTAATAATTACAAGATCATCAGCCTATCTTTCATACTCTGAAATCGTTTCATAATTTCTTCATTTTCAATTGTTTGAAAAATATCTCTCTCAATATATGTTATCAAACAATCATTCAACCAAATATCTCTCATTCTATTCCGAAGCGTAGTTTTAACAAGTTTCATTGCTGAAAATCCTCTCTAAACTGTTGCAATTACAACCGGTAGAATTAGTGACAATTTTATCAACATATAAACCCAAGGAAATCCAATATCTTTGTGTTTTTGAAGCATTTTTTGAGCAAGATCATGGATGCCCTTCAAATTTTGAAAATCAGCATTACTTCTCATGTCAACTATATAGCTAGAAAGCTGGTCTTCAAGTGATAGAAGACGAATTTGATCATATTCTGAAGTATAAAATCTTGCAAGTTGAACTAATTTTTACTTATCAAAAGTTAAAAAAGAATTCTGCGGATTTAGGCATGATATGCAGGAAAGTAACTCAATGTTATCTCTATCAAGACGGTCGTTCATCTCTTGCAATTGATAATCAATTATAGTATTCAGCAAACTAATCTTGAAGTGGTGTTTATTAGAAACTTTTTGCAGTTTAC
Source organism: Apium graveolens (assembly GCF_009905375.1). Lineage (NCBI taxonomy): Eukaryota > Viridiplantae > Streptophyta > Magnoliopsida > Apiales > Apiaceae > Apium > Apium graveolens. The sequence goes on from NC_133650.1 coordinate 308,630,361, forward strand.
ATCTTGATCTTCCACGAGGCATAGAGATAGCATCCATATCTGGGACATCGATCTCAAACTTTTCACAGAATTTGGAAACATCAACAATTAACTCATTCCATCCATCATCTCTGAATGTTTGTAACATTTTCTTCGATACATTTACCAAACATAAAGCATTAGCAAGATCCTGGTCTTTTCTTTGTAGTGCTTGTGATAAGTCATTTGTGATTCCTAAAACTTTTCTCATCAAATGCAATAGAAAAATAAACTCAAAGTCATTCATTGCATCAATAAGTCTATAAATCTCTCCTTTATTTTCATGAAATGAAGGCATAACTTTTATTTCTTCAAGCAGATCAAGTGCCGGTGAAAAATAAAGAAGTCACACTTAGAATTGTATTATAATGTGAACACCATCTTGTATCTCCTGGACGTTTAAGAACTGCCTCTTGATTCAAGCCTTTACCAGTCATTCGATTGCCTTGGGATATTTCTTCAGCTAACTTTTCTATTTGTTTCACCCGGACTAATTCTTTTCTTTTGCAAGAAGCCCCAACAAAATTCACCAAAGATGCTAGATGGTAAAAAAATGAGCAAATTTTATCATGCTTTTTTGAAACTGCAACAAGTGTGAGCTGCAATTGATGAGCAAAGCAATGCACATAAAAGGCAGATGCATTTTCTGCTAGTATTAAACTTTTTAGCCCACTAATATGTCTGCTCATATTACTAGCCTCGTCAAAACCTTGACCACGAATACGCGATATGCTCAGACCATGTGTGGTAAAGAGTACGTCAATTGCTGATTTTAGGACAATCAAGAGATGGTTAAAGGATGTCAAATTGCATGTATATGATGTTAACATATTAATCGTATCAATATATAGTGACAAGTGACTCTTATAGGGTGCAAAGTGACTCTAATATGGTGAAAAGTGACTTACACGGTTGATTAGAGCCAAAATGTGGAACAAAATTGACTTGTATGAAAATGGAACTAAGAGATGGTAAAAGGATGTCAAATTGGATGTATATAATGTTAACATGTTAATTTTATAAATATATTGTGGCAAGTGACTCTTATAGAGTGCAGAGTGACTCTAATATGGTGAAAAATGACTTAAATAGTTGATTAGAGTCAAAATGTGGCCCAAAGTTGAGTCCTATTATGAAATATCAAAGTGTGCTAAAACGAAGCTAAACTGGATGTTCATGATGTTAACATATTAATTGTATCAATATGGTGGCAAGTGACTCTTATAGGGTGCAAAGTGACTCTAATATGGTGAAAAGTGACTTATATGGTTGATCACAGACCAACTGCCTATCATCTGAGATCACAGACCAACTGCCATTGTTTTTCTTTACAAATATTGCTTGTTAATGTATTACACTTGACAAATATTGACTAGTTACTGATAAATTTCTTTTGTTGAGCTATTGTATTAACTTCTGAGGCAATTTCTTTTACTTCATGTTTAAGATATAAATTCTTTACTTGGGAGCTCTACTTTATTTGAGAAACTAGTAGTAGTAATGGTTGGCTGTCGTATCAGTAGAGCCGGTCAAACGGTCGGGCCGCCCGTGCCGGTGCGAATTTCCGGCATTCAGGTTCAACAGCCGGTTAACTCGTGAACAGCTCGCGAATTAGGCGATTTTAATGATCCGGCGAGTCTGGCGGTTCGGGGCGAATGATTAATAACACGAATAACGAATAAAACGAATAATCGTGAATAACCGCGGGCTGCTTTGATTCGACACCACCCACCTTTTGTTCTCTTTTTTTGTTTTTTTTTATGTTTTGTTTTTTACTTTGTACAAACAGACTTTGCATTTCTGTTTTTATTTTACATTTTTTGGATTTCGGTTTTTATTTTACATTTTTTATATTGAAAAAGATTTTCGATTTATAACATATTTCAACATTTTTAACAATTTACTCATATTTTTATTTGATAAACTAATCAAAACAAACAAATTTTATATTTACTCGTATTTTGAAAAAGTTAGTATTTAAAAAACAAATTTGTTATTTTTGAAAAACAAAGTTAATTTTTGCAAATGAGTTACTCTGTTATGGAAGGAAATGAGGACGGTACGGTATCAGTATCAGTATAAGTGAACTGATACGCTATCAGTATCAATCAACTGACATTTTTCATTTAGCCCAAAACACCTTGATATCATGTATCTCCCTAGCTTTTTTTACGGACGGGCAAGAGTCGAACAAGTCACTCAAAATTGTATGTATTCTAAACATCGTTCCGAACCGGCTTAAGATATCTTGTAATTAATAAAATAATTTTAAAAATATATGTAATTCTGATTTATAAGTAACTTATAAATTGTAGTCAACTATGTATTGCTCGTGTAATATCCAACTCAGCTCATTTCGGCTTTGATAGAAATTTTGAGGATGGGAACACCATACTTTCAAATTGATCCAAATATAATTTACTATTCAATGTAGCCGTTAATTATTTGTACTTAACAATCACGCAAGTAATTACAATTTTACGATTTTACCGATTTGGAAAATCATAACGAGATTATATATTCCCAATTAAAATGATTCCATATTTATTACCTAACTATGGAAACTTTTATTTAGATAGATATTACAAGTAATTATACTTACCTCAAATGACATGAAAACGTGTAAAAGCCATATACAAAAAACAAATAAAGAAGAAACAAAGATCTTAACATATAAATGTGTGTTCATGTTATGCATCAAGAAATTTAATTATATTGATTTGCCTCATTGGCAAAGAAATGTCAGATGCGTTTACAAAAATGCACACATTTCTTATTTAGTAGTGAAAGAGCAAAAAAGAGTTATATATAAACACATAGCTTCCATATACTTTGATCTTGCCCTGTTTGGTGTTTTCTACAAAAATCATACAAGGCATCATGACAAGAAAGAAGGTGAAGTTAGCATTCATCAGTAATGATGCTTCTCGAAAAGCGACATTCAAGAAAAGGAAGAAGGGGCTGATGAAGAAGGTTGGAGAGTTGAGTACCTTATGTGGTATTGATGCTTGTGCTATCATTTATAGTCAGTATGAGCCCCGACCTGAAGTGTGGCCTAATACAGAAGGTGTTCAGCGTGTGTTGGCTCAGTTTAAGCGAATGCCGGAGATGGAGCAGAGCAAGAAGATGGTTAATCAGGAGAGTTTTATGCGACAGAGGATTGCGAAAGCTAATGAGCAGTTGAAGAAACAGTGTAAGGATAATAGGGAGAAGGAAATGATTGAGGTTATGTATCAGTGTTTGACGGGGAAAATTGGTTTACAAAATTTGATGATCCCGGATTTGAATGATCTTGGTTGGCTTATTGATCACAAGTTGAAGGAGATTTATAAAAGAATTGATCAGATATCGGCTACTAAGAAAAAGAATACTACTACTGGGAAAGTTGGCAGTGGCTCTGGATCTGGCAGTGGCTCGGGATCAGCTGCTGCAATGTTGAAAGGTAAAGGAGTGGCTAATTGTGTTGATGGAACGGAAGAAAAGGCTTTAGAGGGCGAGATGGAAGCAATGCAGCAGCAGCAGCAGAGACCGCCTTGGTTTAGCGACTGGATCAACAGCAATAGTGGGAACAGCAGTACTGATCAGATGCTGAACCAGCAGCAACACTGCCAGAATTTGGGATTTAGTCGCGGTGAGGAGATGATGATGCCCTGTGGAGATGCGCAGAATGGTGGCATGTGGTCAAGTGCATTCTTTCCATATTTTCCAATCAAGGAGAAGCAGATGAAAGGATTTGTGTGACAGTGCTGGTTACTTGTGTTTTTGTTGTTTTTTGGATCAACCTTGAGGATAATGGTTAAAAATACCCATTTTTGGGTTGAATTTGCTCAAAATATCCATTTTCAAAAAATATGCTCAAATGCTAATTACACGCATTTGAGAATACTAAAGATACGCATTTCGTATTATCATTGGTATACGCATAAAAAATATGCTCAAATGCGTATTACACGCATTTGAGAATACTAAAGATACGCATTTCGTATTATCATTGGGATACGCATTTGCCAAATGCGTATCACAAAAATATAAAAAAAATAAAAACTGGATACTCATTTGACAAATGAGTATTTAGTACAAAACATGATAATCATATGGCAAATGCGTATCCAAACGAATATTTTCAGCACTACACTCCCAGAATGGATATTTTCAGCATTTTGCACCAAAAAAATATTATTTTTAACATTCTTTCGAACTTTGAAGGATATTTGTTTTGCTTTTAATAAATTTCTATCTGGTGTGTTCTTATTTTTGCGTTGCTACAATAATTCCATTGCTTGTTATATTCCTTTTTTTTCTTCGTTATTTTTATACATTAATAACTTCAAGGTATATTAAATCTATTATTATATATATAATAGAGCAAATGAGGTTGGGTGCGACAATTTATTCAATGTGAAATGACTATTTTAACCCTTGTTCTATTTATTATTTCTTATTTAATATTCATTAATAGCTAATCTTCATTAAAGTATATGAATTTTTTTGTAATTAATAGCTACACACACTTACATATATATGTATACATATGTTATTTTCAATGATATAAAATTTAAAATGTGATAAATTTAATTAAGAATTAAAAATCTGAGATAATAATTAACATAAAAATTACATCAATTTTTTAGTGACATGTAATAAATTAATTGTGGTTTAAGAGAAATCATCACCAAATAATTTTAGGGTACACTTGCAAAACATAATATTTTTAAATTGTTTAACATTTAATACGATTTTTTATGGCATACTTTAAACATCAAATACTTACCTATTATAAATGAGACAATAATATAATCACATATATATCTTCATGTATCTGTAATATTACATAAAATTATTATCAATATAATACAAAAAACGTATTTTACAGTTCAAAATATATTTTGTCACGTGTATAGTATATACTCACATATACACTACACTATGCACGTGTATTACACAAAATTACCCCAATACAACACAAAAAAATTATTCTACAGTATAAAATATGAAGAGGCAAGTCGACAATAATATAACTGCTATTAGAAATTTTTTTCAAATACAACATAGAGCAAAATAAGGTTGATAATTCTCAATATTTATCATTAATTTAAGTTTTTAAATATGCCAAAAAAAATATCAAAATTAATTAAAAAAAATTATAATATTTTAGAACATGTTGTGCCTCGCACGGGTTATAGAGCTAATTATAGAAGTATAGGTAAAGTTTAGTTCAAGAATATTTTTGGAGGTGAACATACACTGTTTTTTTAAGAGTGAATATTTAATTATTTATAAAACATAAGCTAATAATATCCTAGAAGTGGTACAAGTCTTGAGATAGCTAGGGAGCCCTTTCACTTCATTTAGAAATCGAATTATGATCCGTTTTAATAATTTCTTACGGTTGTGCTACCAGAAGCCTATCTAGTGGCGGATCCAGGTTTCAATTTAGGGGGGCCGGAAAAAAAAATTGTAATCAAATCAACAACTATAAGCAAAAGAGCAAATGAACATATATTATAATGTAATATTTACAAGATCATCAGCCTATCTTTCATACTCTGAAATCGTTTCATAATTTCTTCATTTTCAATTGTTTGAAAAATATCTCTCTCAATATATGTTATCTCAATATATGTTATCAAACAATCATTCAACCAAATATCTCCCATTCTATTCCGAAGCGTAGTTTTAACAAGTTTCATTGCTGAAAATCCTCTCTCAACTGTTGCAGTTGCAACCGGTAGAATTAGTGACAATTTTATCAACATATAAACCCAAGGAAATCCAATATCTTTGTGTTTTTGAAGCATTTTTTGAGCAAGATCATGGATGCCCTTCAAATTTTGAAAATCAGCATTACTTCTCATGTCAACAATATAGCTAGAAAGCTGGTCTTCAAGTGATAGAAGACGAATTTGATCAAATTCTGAAGTATAAAATCTTGCAAGTTGAACTAATTTTTACTTATCAAAAGTTAAAAAAGAATTCTGCGGATCTAGGCATGATATGCGGGAAAGTAACTCCATGTTATCTCTATCAAGACGCTCGTTAATCTCTTGCAATTGATAATCAATTATAGTATTCATCAAACTAATCTTGAAGTGGTGTTTATTAGAAACTTTTTGCAGTTTACGTCTTGATCTTCCACGAGGCATAGAGATAGCATCCATATCTGGGACATCGATCTCAAACTTTTCACAGAATTTGGAAATATCAACAATTAACTCATTCCATCCATCATCTCTGAATGTTTGTAACATTTTCTTCGATACATTTACCAAACATAAAGCATTAGCAAGATCCTGGCCTTTTCTTTGTAGTGCTTGTGATAAGTCATTTGTGATTCCTAAAACTTTTCTCATCAAATGCAATAGAAAAATAAACTCAAAGTCATTCATTGCATCAATAAGTCTATAAATCTCTCCTTTATTTTCATGAAAGGAAGGCATAACTTTTATTTCTTCAAGCAGATCAAGTGCCGGTGAAAAATAAAGAAGTCACACTTAGAATTGTATTATAATGCGAACACCATCTTGTATCTCCTGGACGTTTAAGAACTGCCTCTTGATTCAAGCCTTTACCAGTCATTCGATTGCCTTGGGATATTTCTTCAGCTAACTTTTCTATTTGTTTCACCCAGACTAATTCTTTTCTTTTGCAAGAAGCCCCAACAAAATTCACCAAAGATGCTAGATGGTAAAAAAATGAGCAAATTTTATCATGCTTTTTTGAAACTGCAACAAGTGTGAGCTGTAATTGATGAGCAAAGCAATGCACATAAAAGGCAGATGCATTTTCTGCTAGTATTAAACTTTTTAGCCCACTAATATGTCTGCTCATATTACTAGCCCCGTCAAATCCTTGACCACGAATACACGATATGCTCAGACCATGTGTGGTAAAGAGTACGTCAATTACTGATTTTAGGACAATCAAGAGATGGTTAAAGGATGTCAAATTGCATGTACATGATGTTAACATATTAATCGTATCAATATATAGTGACAAGTGACTCTTATAGGGTGCAAAGTGACTCTAATATGGTGAAAAGTGACTTACACGGTTGATTAGAGCCAAAATATGAAACAAAATTGACTTGTATGAAAATGGCACTAAGAGATGGTAAAAGGATGTCAAATTGGATGTATGTAATGTTAACATGTTAATTTTACAAATATATGGTGGCAAGTGACTCTTATAGGGTGCAGAGTGACTCTAATATGGTGAAAAATGACTTACATAGTTGATTAGAGTCAAAATGTGACCCAAAGTTGAGTCCTATTATGAAATATCAAAGTGTGCTAAAACGAAGCTAAACTGGATATTCATGATGTTAACATGTTAATTATATCAATATGGTGGCCAGTGGCTCTTATAGGGTGCAAAGTGACTCTAATATGGTGAAAAGTGACTTATATGGTTGATCGCAGACCAACTGCCTATCATCTGAGATCACAGACCAACTGCCATTGTTTTTCTTTACAAATGTTGCTTGTTAATGTATTACACTTGACAAATATTGACTAGTTACTGATAAATTTCTTTTGTTGAGCTATTGTATTAACTTTTGAGGCAATTTCTGTTACTTCATGTTAAAGATATAAACTCTTTACTTGGGAGCTCTACTTTATTTGAGAAACTAGTAGTAGTAATGGTTGGCTGTCGTATCAGTAGAGCCGGTCAAACGGTTGGGCCGCCCGTGGCGGGGCGAATTTCTAGCGTTCAGGTTCAACAGCCAGTTAACTCGTGAACAGCTCGCGAATTAGGCGATTTTAATGGTCCGGCGAGTCTGGCGGTTCGGGGCGAATGATGAATAACACGAATAACGAATAAAACGAATAATCGTGAATAACCGCGGGCTGCTTTGATTCGACACCACCCACCTTTTGTTCTCTTTTTTTGTTTTTTTTATGTTTTATTTTTTACTTTGTACAAACAGACTTTGCATTTCTGTTTTTATTTTACATTTTTTGGATTTCTGTTTTTATTTTACATTTTTTATATTGAAAAAGATTTTCGATTTATAACACATTTCAACATTTTTAACAATTTACTCATATTTTTATTTGATAAACTAATCAAAACAAATAAATTTTATATTTACTCGTATTTTGAAAAAGTTAGTATTTAAAAAACAAATTTGTTATTTTTGAAAACAAAGTTAATTTTTGCAAATGAGTTACTCTGTTACGGAAGGAAAAGAGGACGGTACGGTATCAGTATCAGTATAAGTCAATTGATACGGTATCAGTATCAGTCAACTGACATTTTTCATTTAGCCCAAAACACCTTGATATCGTGTATCTCCCTCGCTTTTTTTACGGACGGGCAAGAGTCGAACAAGTCACTCAAAATTGTATGTATTCTAAACATCGTTCCGAACCGGCTTAAGATATCTTGTAATTAATAAAATAATTTTAAAAATATATGTAATTCTGATTTATAAGTAACTTATAAATTGTAGTCAACTATGTATTGCTCGTGTAATATCCAACCCAGCTCGTTTCGACTTTGATAGAAATTTTGAGGATGGGAACACCATACTTTCAAATTGATCCAAATATAATTTACTATTCAATGTAGCCGTTAATTATTTGTACTTAACAATCACGCAAGTAATTACAATTTTACGATTTTACCGATTTGGAAAATCATATTGAGATTATATGTTTCCAATTAAAATGATTCTATATTTTATTACCTAACTATGGAAACTTTTATTTAGCTAGATATTACAACTAATTAAGTAATTATACTTACCTCAAATGACATCAAAACGCGTAAAACCATATACCAAAAACAAATTAAGAAAAAACAAAGATCTCAACATATAAATGCGTGTTCATGTTATGCATCAAGAAATTTAATTATATTGATTTGCCTCATTGGCAAAGAAATCTCAGATGCGTTTACAAAAATGCACACATTTCTTATTTAGTAGTGAAAGAGCAAAAAAGAGTTATATATAAACACATAACTTCCATATACTTTGATCTTGCCCTGTTTGGTGTTTTCTACAAAAATCATACAAGGCATCATGACAAGAAAGAAGGTGAAGTTAGCATTCATCAGTAATGATGCTTCTCGAAAAGCGACATTCAAGAAAAGGAAGAAGGGGCTGATGAAGAAGGTTGGAGAGTTGAGTACCTTATGTGGTATTGATGCTTGTGCTATCATTTATAGTCAGTATGAGCCCCAACCTGAAGTGTGGCCTAATACAGAAGGTGTTCAGCGTGTGTTGGCTCAGTTTAAGCGAATGCCGGAGATGGAGCAGAGCAAGAAGATGGTTAATCAGGAGAGTTTTATGCGACAGAGGATTGCGAAAGCTAATGAGCAGTTGAAGAAACAGTGTAAGGATAATAGGGAGAAGGAAATGATTGAGGTTATGTATCAGTGTTTGACGGGGAAAATTGGTTTACAAAATTTGATGATCCCGGATTTGAATGATCTTGGTTGGCTTATTGATCACAAGTTGAAGGAGATTTATAAAAGAATTGATCAGATATCGGCTACTAAGAAAAAGAATACTACTGAGAAAGTTGGCATGCAGCCTTTTAATATTCTCAGTAATGCCTCTGGCTCTGGATCTGGCTCTGGCTCGGGATCAGCTGCTGCAATGCTGAAAGGTAAAGGAGTGGCTAATTGTGTTGATGGAACGGAACAAAAGGCTATAGAGGGCAAAATGGAAGCAATGCAGCAGCAGCAGCAGCAGCAGCAGAGACCGCCTTGGTTCAGCGACTGGATCAACAGCAATAGTGGGAACAGCAGTACTGATCAGATGCAGAACCAGCAGCAACACTGCCAGAATTTGGGATTTAGTCACGGTGAGGAGATGATGATGCCTTACGGAGATGCGCAGAATGGTGGAATGTGGTCAAGTACATTTTTTCCATAGTTTCCAATCAGAGCTACAATCAAGGATAAGCAGATGAAAGAAGTTATGTGATAGTGCTGGTTACTTGTGTTTTTGTTGTTTTTTCGATCAACCTTGAGGATGATGGTTAAAAATACCCATTTTTGGGTTGAATTTGCTCAAAATACCCATTTTCAAAAAATATGCTCAAATGCGTATTACACGCATTTGAGAATCGAATCGGGTTGTAAGAAAATTATTAAAGATACACATTTCGTATTATCATTGGGATACGCATTTGCCAAATGCGTATCACAAAAATATAAAAAAAAAAAACTGGATACTCATTTGACAAATGGGTATTTAGTACAAAACAAAATAATCATATGGCAATTGCGTATCCAAACGAATATTTTCAGCACTACACTCCCAGAATGGATATTTTCAGCATTTTGCACCAAAAAAATATTATTATTAACATTCTTTTGAACTTTGAAGGATATTTGTTTTGCTTTTAATAAATTTCTATCTGGTGTGTTCTTATTTTTGCGTTGCTACAATAATTCCATTGCTTGTTATATTCCTTTTTTTTCTTCGTTATTTTTATACATTAATAACTTCAAGGTATATTAAATCTATCTCTTCTATATATAATAGCACAACATGGAGATAATATTTTGAGATTAAAAAGTCTCATTGAAAAGACTAAATTACCCATATTTTTAATATTTATATAAAAGTTGTGTTTTGTGAGAATTGAACTCGAGTTGCTTTATTCTTTTATACAACCTCGTACCACTACACCATATTGTCACATGTGATTTTTATCATACATATAATATGTAAGTGTGCTAAAGAAATATTTTATTTAACTTTAAATATAACTACTTGAATTCCGCAAAAAAAATGATAGTTACTTGAATATTTGTACAATTAGTTTTAAAGAACTGAATTTCATATATAAATTTAGGCATAGTACACAAATGGATTATTATCTTATTTATTATTATTTTTTAGTTTGAAAATATATCTCAGATATTTTTAACATATTTTTAATTATAAAAAGTAATTAAAATATACATATATAATTTTTAAAGAAAATTTTGAAAATAGAATCACCTATATATAAATAATCTAGATTGGTATTAAATATTTAGATAAATTCGAATTATAATGTGTCAATGAATTTTAGTTTATTTTGAATTTGAAATTAGAATTTGGCCAATTGTTCAAAAAATACTTGAAATTTGACTACATGACTAGCCGAAAAATATTGTAATATTCTACGTTTAGTAAATTTAAATTACAAGTTCGACGAGAATATCTTACCAATAATGTGAAATTTTTTGATATCTTATATTAATATAAATTGATGTGTTTGAGGTATTTATAGAATCAAGTCAATTGATTATTTTTATTAAAATTACTAACTTCACTGTTAGCGCAATAGTGTTTTGGGACTTGTACCGATTTTAAAAATATTTGAAATTTGATATGAGATCTCACGAGATTTGTTAAAACTATGATGTTATATTAAATCGATTTATTTTTCATTTTTCACTTATAAAAACTAGCATTTTAAAAAAAAATCTTTTAGATAAACAATATTTATTGATCAGGATAATATTGTACAAATATTTTAAATTATTTTAATATTTTGAATTATTCAAATAAAAGTTATATTTATACTATATTGTAGCATTTGATTCAATACATTTTATACTATTTAAAAAAAATATTGGTCAATAATTTGAAGGAATTAACCAGTTCAACTAATATTTATAAAACTTTATCGAATTGAAAAATATTTAATTTTAGGAGAATAGTATACAATATTATCAAATTATTATATGAAGAAATATTAGAGTTGTAATGAAAGAAACTAATAATGAAAGAAACTAAAAATAGTTTAAATAAGAATATAATTACAATTTTTACTTCAAATTCTTGAAAAAAATCATGAACATCAATAATAAGTCTTACAATATATAATTCATTTTTATGTTACATGATTGATATTCGGTCGCGTAAAAAATATATATGGATTGTTTGTGAGTGATAATGTGAATACCATATATAAATTATTGCAATTTATTTATTAAATAATTTTAATTTTTGAATAATTATAAATACATATTATTTAAGTAATCAATTATCTTAGTAGATATTAATAATGATTATACATGTATATAAATTAGATATTTAGCATATAAATAATTGAAACCAACGTAATTTCCTAAAAAATGTAACATACGATAATTCACATGCTAACATTGTCAAACTTAATCTTATTTTGTTAAGAGTAGTGTAAAAAAACTAACATTTTTCTAAACATACATACGTTAAATTTCAAAAACTAACATTTTCCATTAAAATCAACTTTTATATTAACACTAGTGTAAATTTTATATTATTTTATATTATGATTGCAAGTAATTCTGAATTCAGTTATTTATTTTTTATCTTTTTAAATTGAATAAGTTAATTGTAAATTAGTAGAGAACTCAATAATAATATATACCAGTTATATAGTTTACTTAAATAAAATTTAAATTTTTTGGTCAACTCTATATTCAACATATATGTTAATTTTTAACTTTTTCTTTGTAAACATACCAACAACATTCTACATATTAAGTTTATTTGTTTCATTTTAAACGTACAATAACTACCCTGTTTATATTCATTCATTAAATACAATTATAGAACACAAACAAGAATATATATATTTTTCTAATGAGCTATATTGGAAATATTGTGTAATTTAGTAATGTCTTGACATATTTTATTCACCTATACAACCTCATATCACTGCACCATATTGTCACATGTGCTTTTTATGATACACATAATATGTAAGTGTGCTAAGTGAGTATTTTATTTAGCTTTTAAGATAACTACTTGAATTTCGAAAAAAAATAGTTACTTGAATATTTTTACAGTTAATTTTAAAGAATTGTATTTCACATATAAAGAATTGAAAAAAAAATCTTGAATATTAATAATAAGTCTTTACAATATATAATATATTTTTATGTTATAACCATGATTGATACTCGGTTGCGTAAAAAATAGATATGGATTGCTTGTCAGTAATAATGTGAATACCATATATATATTATTGCAATCTATTTATTTATTACATAATTTTAATTTTTGAATAACTCATGTTATTTAAGTAATCAATTGTCTCACTAGATGTTAATAATGATTATACATGTACACAAATCAAATATTTAGCATATAAATAATTAAAACCATCTTAATTTACTAAAAAATATAATATACGATAATTTACATGTTGACACACACACATAACTTAATCTTACTTTTTTAACAGTAGTGTAAATAAAAAACTAATATTTTTCCATACATACATACGTTGAATTTTAAAAACTAACATTTTTCATTAAAATCAACTTTTATAGTAGTGTAAATTTTATATTATTGTATATTATGATTGCAAGTCATTTTGACTTCAATTATGAATTTTTTATCTTTTTAAATTAAGTAAGTTAATTGTAAGTTATTAGTGAACTCGGTAATAATATAGCCCACTACATATACTTTATTTAAATAAAATTTAAAATTTTTGGTCAACTGTGTATACGACATTTATGTTTATTTTTAGCTTTTTCTTTGTAAACATACTAATGACGTTCTTTACATTAAGTTTAATCGTTTCGTTTTAAATGTACACTGACTACCCTTTTTATATTCATTCATTAAATACAAACATGGTTATAAATATCGGTAATCGGTACTAATCAGTTTAGGTACCGATTAGGGATTAATCGGCAAATCGGGGATTAATCGAAACAAAAATCGGATATATTTAATATTTTAATAATTTATAATATATTTACCTTATTTATTATGAATTATATAATTCAAAAATAATTTATAAATATTAATCGGATTTCAAAAAATAGATCGGCCAAATATTTTTTAAGGATTAATCGGGGATTTTTAGAACACTGAATACAAATTATACAACACAAACAAGAATATATATATATATTGCTTAATGAGCTATATTTGAAACGTTATGTAATTTGGTAATATTTTGTATGAAAATAATACACATTGATAAATAATCAACTTGTATTTGATATACGTTAGACATTGTACAATATTTACAAATAAAAAAACAGCTAAAAATATTATAATTGTATAATGCATAAGTAAATTCTAAAAAATGACCCGTGCCTCGCACGGGTTATTATGCTAGTAATATATATAATAGAGCAAATGGGGTTGGGTGAGACAATTTATTCAATGTGAAATGACTATTTTAACCCTTGTCCTATTTATTATTTCGTATTTAATATTCATTAATAGCTAATCTTCATTAAAGTATATGAATTATTTTGTAATTAATAGCTACACACACTTACATATATATGTATACATATGTTATTTTCAATGATATAAAATTTAAAATGTGATAAATTTAATTAAGAATTAGATATCTCGAATAATTATTCACATAAAAATTACATCAATTTTTTAGTAACATGTATTAAATTAATTGTGGTTTAAGAGAAATCATCACCAAATAATATAACTGCTATTACCCCAATACAACACAAAAAAATTTATTATATAGTATCAAATATGAAGAGGCAAGTCGAAAATAATATAACTGCTATTAGAAATTTTTTTCAAATACAACATATAGCAAAATAAGGTTGATAATTCTCAACTATTTATCATTAATTTAAATATTTAAATATGCCAAAAAAACATCAAAATTAATTAAAAAAATTATAATATTTTAGAACATGTTGTGCCTCGCACGGGTTATAGAGCTAATTATAGAAGTATAGGTAAAGTTTAGTTCAAGAATATTTTTGGAGGTGAACATACACTGTTTTCTTAAGAGTGAATATTTAATTATTTATAAAGCATAAGCTAATAATATCCTAGAAGTGGTACAAGTCTTGAGATAGCTAGGGAGCCCTTTCACTTCATTTAGAAATCGAATTGTGATCCGTTTTAATAATTTCTTACGGTTGTGCTACTAGAAGCCTATCTAGTGGCGGATCCAGGTTTCAATTTAAGGGGGGCGGGAAAAAAAATTGTAATCAAATCAACAAATATAAGCAAAAGAGCAAATGAACATATATTATAATGTAATATTTACAAGATCATCAGCCTATCTTTCATACTCTGAAATCGTTTCATAATTTCTTCATTTTCAACTGTTTGAAAAATATCTCTCTCAATATATGTTATCAAACAATCATTCAACCAAATATCTCCCATTCTATTCCGAAGCGTAGTTTTAACAAGTTTCATTGCTGAAAATCCTCTCTCAACTGTTGCAGTTGCAACCGGTAGAATTAGTGACAATTTTATCAACAGATAAACCCAAGGAAATCCAATATCTTTGTGTTTTTGAACCATTTTTTGAGCAAGATCATGGATGCCCTTCAAATTTTGAAAATCAGCATTACTTCTCATGTCAATTATATAGCTAGAAAGCTGGTCTTCAAGTGATAGAAGACGAATTTGATCAAATTCTGAAGGATAAAATCTTGCAAGTTGAACTAATTTTTACTTATCAAAAGTTAAGAAAGAATTCTGCGGATTTAGGCATGATTGTTGGGGCGGAATCACACGCTAATAATACACGCAAGTATACGCGTTCGCAAGTAATATAGAATACTTTCTAGTTCGTTCCCACAGAGACTCAGACTAATTATGTTCAATTAAACTCACTCACCAATGTATGATTACTTCTCAATGTTAAGACAATAACACTTAGATTTGATTAACTAATTATTAACTACAATTAACTACTAGAATTAAGCACTTAATTAAAACTTAAATTAACAATATTTAAACACTCATGAGATCACAACTTCATTACTACTTCCTTCAATAGTCATTGTTATTACCCTTAGCATGCAACAGTGATGATATTAATCGAATAACACGAAACTGATAAAAACCAACTTTCATTGTACTAATACCATTCTACCAAACATCCACAATTAAGATAGAAGTTGAATAGGCATCAGTTATGTTGAGTCCCTATATGTGTACATAAATTGACAACATAACGATTTAAGAACAAGTTATTCCTTTTGATTACACAGGTCGAATAAAACGGTTAGAGTTACCCACTAATCATGCAAAATCTTACATGAACCTATGCTAGCATGGCAAGTTCTAAATCTCAAGATCCACCGTCGTTTCACAAGAGATTAACACCCTATCTTATATGTTCGCGACGCACATAAGACGAATTCGCACAACCAATACTAGATATCATACAATTATCACACACTAAGGTATTAAACAACTAACTAAAGAATTCCATAGTAAATCCGTTATGATCCCATGATCACGATTAGCCCATAATAGCACTCATCGTCATCATGGGTTCATATGAAAACATGATAAATAAACATAAGAGAATAATAACTAAACTAATTATATTAAACCAGAGTACGTCACAAGAGTAAATAGGTTCAAAACAAAGAAAACCAGCATCCAACGTTACAACGAAATAAAGAATCACAAGAAATTATGCTTCCTCTTCGTTGCGGTGTGCTAAAACGGTCTTCTTCCTTATCGCCTTCGCTCCTTGATTAATACAACGATCCAACCTTTTGTGAAACGTCTCTGAAATCTACTTATATAGGAGTCCCATAAAACCCAGATTACTCAGAAGTTGGAAGCCAAACAGAAATAGGAGTCTAAAATATTTATTCTGAATTCACGACCCTGCGCGGCCGCTCAGCATAGCTGAGCGGGCGCTCATACCCTTTCTGAAAAATGATCTGTTTGCTCCGTTTCTTCGCTGCAATCTGCTCCTCTCTTCCCACTTACAATGCTAAACACATGCCGAGGCTTATTATTGATGAATTCTCCCCCGAAATGCAACTAATACCCTGAAATGCACAAACACTAGAAAAACGCATCAACTACAAAAAATACTTGATTTCAAGACACCAATTTAAGCTATTATAAGACGTTCTAAGTGGTATAAAATGCCACTTATCACACCCCCAAACTTAAATCGATGCTTGTCCTCAAGCGTCACAGACTCAAAAATAAAATAAAAACATGCATGAATGCAATCTATATGAAATGCAACGATCCCCCTTACTACGACCAAACCAACCAACTTACGACATCTCAACAAATGCAATTAGGCGACTAAAGATCAATCAAATCATGCAAACTAACATACAGCCAGAAACGTGGTGTGTGCAGATGCTTAACAGATATGCTTCGGAACTAGATCAATTATCATGACTCAACTATCATCAAGGCAATCACATGATTATACAAAAAATAAAAATTCTAGGCACAAAGTGACTTATAACACTACAAGAATCCTGGAGCTTATTACGGAATCATGCTTTTTATTTATAACAACAATGCTTATTTGACCGTGTAATGAGCGAGGTCCACAAAAGACTTATGCAATGGCATCCATGTAGCGAGCGTTACGTTAGCGGATCCCAGACTATAAAAGCCTTAGGTCACTAGGCACAAAGTCCCCTAAGAACTTAATAACTCGAATACCAAAGAGCCCACTCGTGATCAATTATGCACTAACTCTTTATTTTTATTTTTGTTTTTGTTTCTTTTTTTTCTCTTTATTTTCTCTTTCTCTTTTTTTTTCAAAATTTCTGAGCAAGTGCGTTTCGCTCCATCTTGCTCAACCCTAGACTACTCGCATAAACATACGAGCCGGCTACTAGCCATTTGACGCCTAGCCACAATTAGCAACGAATTCCATTTTTTACTCCATTTTTTTCTTTTCATGCCTTTATCACTAAGAACCTATTATAAAATTCTAAGCATAATAAATAGATTAACCTCGAAAACAATCAGACCATAACAACCATCTAGTCCTTAAGCATTCTCTAAGACTTAGTGAAAATACAAGTGTTTCTAGCATGCATATCAACCTACACGACTCAACATCACTTTAACTCTATCACTACACTCGCATCGACATCACAAATCAATTGGTAAATCAGCGCAAAAGGGATCATGGCATATGCATGAGCTACATGACATGATAATAAAATAAAGCTATAAAAAAATAAAAAAAAACTATATGGCAAAAATTATGCAATTATATGAACTAAACTATCATGAATATGCAACTATAAGACACACACACAAAATATTCCTTAACTACCACCCCCAAACTTAAAATCTTCACTGTCCCCAGTGAAGGTAGTAGAAAGGAACACAGGGTATACCTACTCGGAGAGATCATCATCATCATCACCCTCAGAGGGTGGTGTATTAGGAGGCGGATATGTAGAGTCCTCACCAAAAACTGGCCATTGGATATCAGCTCCAAAGCCTCGAAAAGCGGTCCCTAGTGCAAGGGTGAGCTCCTGAGCAAACCTTCTCTGCGTCTCGTACATAGCATCCATCCTCCGTGACAGCCTCCTATACTGGGCATCAGTCATCTCAGCACCCTCTTGAGCTCTAGAAGAACCAGCCTCATCACGCCTTGGCCTCGCCATGGTAGCACCTCGTGCTGGACGCCCTCCTGGAAGACGATAACCCAGCCCATGCTCCTCAGGCTCACCACCGGTCCACTCTTGCATCGCATGCAGAGTCCCGGAGTCAATAGGAGCGGCCGGCAACTGCAACTGCTCATGAGACGGCCACTGAACTCCCACCGCTCGGCAAAGCTTGGTAACCGTAGATGCATAAGGGATGTTCATGTGCTTAGCTCCCCTCAAAAACTTCAGAATTCCCTGGTAGATGAACTCACCAAGGTCCACATAGTACTCCTCATTCAAAATTCCCCACAACAATTGTGCTCTCTCAACTGTGACCTCATGTGCATGCGAAGAAGGCAAAATATTAGCACAAATAAACGCATTCCATGCACGGGCATACCTGTTCATCGCGATCGCCGGAAAGTGACGATACTCATTAGTTCCAGTCTTGAAGGTCCATACTGTGCCCGGCCTACAGAGAGTAGCACAAATCAAATCCAAGTCAAAATCCTCAGCAGTCTTCTCGTTCCAGTTCTCCTCCGTGGGCTTCCTCTGTCTCTGCCCAATCACACGGCGAATCGCCGCAGGGTGATAATCCACCGTCATCCCCCGGACCACAGAATACCCATTCTTCTCGGCCTTCGCGTTCGCATAGAACTCGCGAACCACACTCATCGGCACTGCTTCAGGTGACTCAAAAAAAGCTATCCACCCCTTCTCAGCAATCATAGGTAACAACTCACCATCCCTCCCTGATGGTAAGAATCCCCTCTCCTTCAAAATTGGCTTCCCCAGAAGCCTAGTGTACTCCTCCTCAGCAGCCCTATCATTCAAACGAGGCCTCGCAGCAGTACCCCTCGAGGAATCAGCAGTAGGGACTATAACACCCTCCAAATCCGGGGTATAGATTTGGGGCATTATTAACAACAATTACCAACTATACCTGCACAAGCGGAATATAAATATAATAATTACCCCGAACTATCACTACTCAGGATCTTTTAAGGGTTGAGTTTGAAAACAAGAATCATGCACTACACTTTATTACAAACCCAACTAAATAAAACCTGTCTCAATAACTCTCTTTATTACAAACTTTATTCTATCTACAGTTTCACTACACAATCTTTTATTCAAACTACACAAAACTTTTATTCAACCCAACATTACTACTTATCCTGCTACACCTGATCTGGCAATTTAAAACTCTCTTCGAGAATAGGAAGGAACACTCTTGGTATAAGAGGGTCCCGCTGCTTGACTCGCTTCTTGACTATGCGGGTCCTGATGGGTTTCATTCTCTACCTTAACTGTAAAACAATAGGAGTGACAATAAAAGAAATGAGCCAAAATTGCTCAACAAGCCTGCAACAATATATATATATTATAAAGAGAGAGAAATAAATGAACCAATAAGCTGCTGGTTTGAACAACCATCTGTATCTGTATATGATAATAATTTGCCAATGATGGCGAGTGCCAAATGAACAAGACTGGAAACAAGAACCAACATATGCACTATAATCTGCTGATCAGTCAGAATATAGTGCGGATCTATACCCAACTGCATAGACCCAACCAACATAAGGAGTACTCAGGCAATTATGGCCTATTAATTAATGGTCTGGGAAAAACCCAGCCTTTATAGTAACCATCCAGTCCAAGGCTGAGCATCCGGAACAATCGGTATGCTATTGATATATCCCAACACCAGGATATACCAGAGTATATGTAGGGTAAAAGAATTGAAATATGAACAGGGAATTCAATAAATTGGGTAAATCAAGAATTGAAATGAAACTGGAACAAGTAATAATAAATGGATAACAGTGTATATGAACAATGATTATCAAAGAGAATTGATACGATAGAAAACAAATATAAATCACTATTCTGAATTTAGAATAGGGGAAAAACTTGCCTTGCGCGTACTTAACCTGGTTTAACTCACTGTCTTCTGACCCTAGCTTGCTCTGCCTTGCTAACACTGAACAAATCATGGAAAGATAGGCGTTTAGATAATTTACTATATACGCGTATCTTGAATTGATATCACGCAACCTTATCAGTCTACCCATGCGTTTCTATCTGACTCGCATATATATATACATTTATACAACACATCTATTCACATAATCACATAAAGCACGTAGCACGTAAGGTACATAATTAATTTTTAGATTTATAATTATTTTTAGAATCAATTCTGGGCTTATACCTACATTACTAGTCGTATCTGATTTTATTATAATTTTTCGGGATTTATTCAACTCAGTTATACCCCTATTAGGGCCTACGAACTATTAATTATCACAAGATCACTCTCTTCCGGGAGAATTTATGACTCACAATTATTTTTATTGGATTCGTCTCATTTTTCTGAGTCTAGGGGTCTTCGTTTTGCTCAAATCGGACTAACGGTTTAATTATTATGAATTAAACAAGATTTAATTAATTAATAACTAATTATAAATAATTAATTATAATTAAATAATCCTTAATTATATTTTTAGATAATTATTTAATAATTATTGCATTTTAAAATAATTAATCCCTAATTATTAGGAATAATTACAATTTACTACACTAATTTACTAATTATTAACGCTTACCCGATCAGATCGATTATTTACAAATAATCAATCGATACAATTAACTGATACGTTATTTATCAAATAACTACGAATTACTCGAATTATAAATCACTTAACGATTAATCACTCGTATAATTATGAGCTACTCGCAATTCTCGCCTAATTATCGAATTATTCTATTATTATTAAAACCTGTACGATTCGCTAAACAGATAATTACCGATAACTATTTATACGGTACGAATAATTATTACAATATTATTCGAATAACTAACGCTCCAATAATAATTCTAATTATCGAATCATTATTCGCACTATTAACTAATTATTAGATTATTAATTATCTCACTTAATTATTTCTAATCTTTATTCACTAATTAATTACCTAATTATTAATTAATTACCCAATTATTAATTAATTAGATAATTAATAAATAATTAGATAAATTATTAAATAATTAATTAAATAAATAAATTCAAATTTATAATTAAATAAAATAATTCAGAAATTATAAATACTATTTTTCATAATATAAAACTAATTTTTAATTAATTATTAGAATTATTAAAACTGATTTTTACTTACTAAAATATAAATAAATAATTAATTTATTTAGAAACACAAAAACATAACAGGATTTAGGGTTTTTAGGATTGAAACCGGGTCGAAACCGGGTTGCAAACCGGGTCGTCCCCGACTCGATCGGGTCGGGAAGAACACCGCCCGCATTCCCAGAATCCGACGCCGGCGGAGATTTTCCGGCGAACCAAACGCTCGATTCCAGGTTCTTCTCGAAGCATAACAACACAACGACATCTCCCCTTCTGCTTCCTGGCCTTTCCCCGTCCTCCTTCCTCGTCGAACACCGCCGGAGACGAAGAACAACGGCGGCGTCGCCGTTTTTCCGACGAACCCAAAACCAAAGCCAAACACCACGAATCCGGTACCAAACTACTCCCTATTCGACGATCTACAACCTCATGGCAACGAAATCATTAAACAATCAACAGAAATTCAAACCCGAATTCGCGATTAAAACCCGAAAATATGAAAGTAAAATCAGATAATCAAACATTAAAACTAATTACATAATCAAAAACTACGATTCTTGGGCTTCAAAACGGATACTTACACTAACGATTTGGACTCCGGAATCACGATGAAAATCGCCTTTGATTCTCCTGCTCTGTTCTTCACAAAACCCTAACCCTAATTTCTTTTTCTTTTTCTTTTTATTTTCTGATTTTTCTGAATAATTAACTGATTTAATTACTAATAAATCGTGTATTTATATTTATGAAAATAATACCCCTAAGTAAAATTAAGGGTCTAATTACACTCCTAATAAAAATATTTGGCCCCAATTTTTATAATTTTTGGGTATTAATAATGAATTTTTAAATATCCAATAAATACAAAATAAATACTAAAAATTCCCAAAAATTGTAAAAAATACAAAAATACAAAGAAAAATGATATATGATAATTTCATGATCATATAAAAATAAAAATGTGATTTTTGTGGGGTTTTTGGTACCCGAAGGGGTCCGGAAAAGTCGTTTTTCGCGAAAAAGGTCAATTTGTAAAACGTCTAGGGGTTCAAAATAGTGATATGGTATAGGGCATTTTTGGTAAAATAGGACCAATAATTTTATTTGAAATACGGGCTTTTAAAACACTGTTTGAGCTGTACGGGTTTTGATATAAGATATATAACTTGCGATAAAACATTCAATAAATATCCAAAACACATTCAGATCATAACAGACAACACGTAGCACATAACGATTAGGGTTTAATGACTCAACACAGTTAATCACATAATAATACACACAATTTATCTTTATTATGATATAATACAAGCGTAATTTCTCGGTCGTTACAGGGACAGTGCTGCTGCTATCGATAGTCCTTGCTCTCTTGGGTGCCATCGAAACTGAGTAAAAGTGCTTGAGATTTGTGTTTTTGTGTTCGGGAGAGAGTTGAAGTGTTGAAAGTGTATGGGAGATATATGGGATAGGTGTATGTATATATAGGGTATGGATTAGGGAAGAATTTGATTAGGAGTGGGTTTAAGGGTTAAAATCATGAGATAATGGGGAAATAGGTCGAGGGTTTATGGGCTGTATTTTGTGTTTTTATTTTTCTGATTTTTTTTGGTTTTTTATTGAACATAAAAAAAATTTCTCCCAGTCGGGCCCTGAGCGATCGCTCAGCAGAGCTAAGCGGGCGCTCCGCTTGCTGAGCGGTCGCTCAGCATAGCTGAGCCGGCGCTCAGGGGGCTTCAAGGTATATTAAATCTTTTATGAATATTAATATTAATAACTATTAATATGCTTTTATGAATATTAATAACTTCAAGGTATATTAAATCTATTATATATATAATAGAGCAAATGGGGTTGGGTGAGACAATTTATTCAATGTGAAATGACTATTTTAACCTTTGTCCTATTTATTATTTCGTATTTAATATTCATTAATAGCTAATCTTCGTTAAAGTATATGAATTATTTTGTAATTAATAGCTACACACACTTACATATATATAAATACATATGTTATTTTCAATGATATAAAATTTAAAATGTGATAAATTTAATTAAGAATTAGATATCTGAAATAATTATTAACAGAAAAATTACATCAATTTTTTGGTAACATGTATTAAATTAATTGTGGTTTAAGAGAAATCATCACCAAATAATTTTAGGGTACACTTGCAAAACATAATATTTTTTAAATTGTTTAACATTTAATACGATTTTTTATGACATACTTTAAACATCAAATACTTACTTATAAAATAGACAATAATATAATCACATATATATCATCATGTATTTGTAATATTACATAAAATCCTTATCAATATAAAACAAAAAAATGTATTTTACAGTTCAAAATATATTGTGTCACGTGTATAGTATATAGTCACATATACACTACACTATGCACGTGTATTACACAAAATTACTCCAATACAACACAAAAAAATTTATTATACAGTATCAAATATGAAGAGGCAAGTCGACAATAATATAACTTCTATTAAAAAAAAATCAAATACAACATAGAGCAAAATAAGGTTGATAATTCTCAATATTTATCATTAATTTAAATTTTTAAATATGCCAAAAAAACATCAAAATTAATTTAAAAAATTTATAATATTTTAAAACATGTTGTGCCTCGCACGGGTTATAGAGCTAATTATAGAAGTATAGGTAAAGTTTAGTTCAAGAATATTTTTGGAGGTGAACATACACTGTTTTCTTAAGAGTGAATATTTAATTATTTATAAAGCATAAGCTTATAATATCCTAGAAGTGGTACAAGTCTTGAGAGAGCTAGGGAGCCCTTTCACTTCATTTAGAAATCGAATTGTGATCCGTTTTAATAATTTCTTACATTTTAATAATTTCTTACGGTTGTGCTACCAGAAGCCTATCTAGTGGCGGATCCAGGTTTCAATTTAAGGGGGGTCGGGAAAAAAATTGTAATCAAATCAACAAATATAAGCAAAAGAGCAAATGAACATATATTATAATGTAATATTTACAAGATCATCAGCCTATCTTTCATACTCTGAAATCGTTTCATAATTTCTTCATTTTCAATTGTTTGAAAAATATCTCTCTCAATATATGTTATCAAGCAATCATTCAACCAAATATCTCTCATTCTATTCTGAAGCGTAGTTTTAACAAGTTTCATTGCTGAAAATCCTCTCTCAACTGTTGCAGTTGCAACCGGTAGAATTAGTGACAATTTTATCAACATATAAACCCAAGGAAATCCAATATCTTTGTGTTTTTGAACCATTTTTTGAGCAAGATCATGGATGCCCTTCAAATTTTGAAAATCAGCATTACTTCTCATGTCAACTATATAGCTAGAAAGCTGGTCTTCAAGTGATAAAAGACGAATTTGATCAAATTCTGAAGGATAAAATCTTGCAAGTTGAACTAATTTTTACTTATCAAAAGTTAAGAAAGAATTCTGCAGATTTAGGCATGATATGCAGGAAAGTAACTCCATGTTATCTCTATCAAGACGCTCGTTCATCTCTTGCAATTGATAATTATAGTATTCAGCAAACTATTCTTGAAGTGGTGTTTATTAGAAACTTTTTGCAGTTTACGTCTTGATCTTCCACGAGGCATAGAGATAGCATCCATATCTGGGACATCCATATCTGGGACATCGATCTCAAACTTTTCACAGAATTTGGAAACATCAACAATTAACTCATTCCATCCATCATCTCTGAATGTTTGTAATATTTTCTTCGATACATTTACCAAACATAAAGCATTAGCAAGATCCTAGTCTTTTCTTTGTAGTGCTTGTGATAAGCCATTTGTGATTCCTAAAACTTTTCTCATCAAATGCAATAGAAAAATAAACTCAAAGTCATTCATTGCATCAATAAGTCTATAAATCTCTCCTTTATTTTCATGAAAGGAAGGCATGTCTTTTATTTCTTCAAGCACATCAAATGCCGGTGAAAATAAAGAAATCACACTTAGAATTGTATGATAATGCGAACCCCATCTTGTATCTCCTGGACGTTTATGAACTGCCTCTTGATTCAAGCCTTTACCAGTCATTCGATTGCCTTGGGATATTTTTTCAGCTAACTTTTCTATTTATTTCACCCGGACTAATTCTTTTCTCTTGCAAGAAGCCCCAACAAAATTCACCAAAGATGCTAGATGGTCAAAAAATGAGCAAATTTTATTATGCTTTTTTGAAACTGCAACAAGTGTGAGCTGCAATTGATGAGCAAAACAATGCACATAAAAGGCAGATGCATTTTCTGCTAGTATTAAACTTTTTAGCACACTAATATGGCTGTTCATATTACTAGCCCCGTCAAAACCTTGACCACGAATACGCGATATGCTCAGACCATGTGTGGCAAAGAGTACGTCAATTGCTAATTTTAGGACAATCAAGAGATTGTTAAAGGATGTCAAATTGCATGTACATGATGTTAACATATTAATTATATCAATATTGTTGGGTTCCGAAGGCATAAAACGCAGCGGATAAACGTAAATAAAACAAAAAATTTCGAAACCCAAAAACAGGATCCATGTATAATTATGGGCAGATTATGGAGATAACGAATCATACCTTTCAAGAGCTTAACTTTCACGAACTCAACGGAGATCCTAGCTATCACGCTTTGTGTCTACCTCTCGGAGAAACACCTCTATGGTATCCACACGAGCACCTTCAAGAACGTCTCACGAACTTGACTACGGAATGAATATACTAGCCTCCTTCTTGACGATCCGAATTGCCTCTGCCTCTTTTTGCTGCTAGGGTTTTCTCAAAAAAAAACATACAAGCCTCTTTAACCTATCATTATGTATTTATAATGGCTGATTAAAAAGGCCCATAACAGCAAAGCCCAACCCTAGTAGGTATTGGATTAAATAATAAAAACGAATTTCTATTATTTAATTAATAACTAAGTCATACTTAATTATTATGGGCAAAAACATTCCTTTTAATTCGAATTTATATTATCTCAATTAAGTCTTACTTAATTATAATAAAATTCGAATAATCATCAATTAATTTAAATCCATAATTTAAATTAACTATTCCATTAAGTGCTCTATTTGTGCGACCCTATAGGCTATTATTTAATTGGCAATAATTTTATTCTCTAATAAAATTATAAACGATGAGCGGTATCTAGTAATACATCATTGTTACCCAATTAAACAATAATTAAATCGTGATTAGATAAAACCTTTCGTGATTAATGTTTTTCGTGTAATATAATCCCTTTAATCATACATATTATAGATTAAACTCGAGGCATGTATTTAGTCATCCTCTTCAACATTTAATCCGGGTTTACTTGATCCATGAGTAGATTATTAAGACAAATCATTATTTAAGCATGACCATGCTTTTATAATCTCACTTAATCAAGAGGCCAATAATATCTCTCCTAATTATAGGAGGGTTAAATCCTTTATCTATCATTCATATTTCTCATACGACTCATGATATACCCGATGTCCACTTTTATCATCACCCGATCAAAAGTAACTTTTAATGTAGTCAAAGTATATTAATCCTCGTATAGAAATATAATGATTTCAAGTCAAAGAATCGTTACACCATTATCACTGTGAGTCTTTCTTATGACTTTATTAAACATGAAGAATCTCATTGTGGGTCTGTCCAGTACCATGTACTCTCACATGTACCTATGTATTGACTTTAGTATCACCATACTTATAACCAATGAGATGTGGTTATCTTGTCAAATAACATACTAGTCTATCTATGTATTATTATTGTCCTATATAATAATACTCGACTAGGGACCTTTAAGAATATGATATATTATATAATCTCAAGTTCAAGTCATGTACTTAAACTATACAATGTGTATCATGATTCTAAGGACATTTATTATGCTAACAAAATATCGCAGTAATTAAGGTCATAATAAATACATTTATTGAATGATCAACTGACATAAAGATTTAATAGAATAATGTATTGCCTCTAGGGCACCTACACTAACAAATATATCGTGACAAATGACTCTAATAGGGTGCAAAGTGACTCTAATATGGTGAAAAGTGATTTACACGATTGATTAGAGCCAAAATGTGGAACAAAATTGACTTGTATGAAAGTGGCACTAAGAGATGGTAAAAGGATGTCAAATTGGATGTATGTAATGTTAACATGTTAATTTTACAAATATATGGTGTCAAGTGACTCTTATAGGGTGCAAAGTGACTCTAATATGGTGAAAAATGACTTACATAGTTGATTAGAGTCAAAATGTGGCCCAAAGTTGAGTCCTATTATGAAATATCAAGTGTGCTAAAACGAAGCTAAACTGGATGTTCATGATGTTAACATGTTAATTGTATCAATATGGTGGCAATTGACTCTTATAGGGTGCAAAGTGACTCTAATATGGTGAAAAGTGACTTATATGGTTGATCACGGACCAATTGCCTATCATCTGAGATCACATACCAACTGCCATTGTTTTTCTTTACAAATGTTGCTTGTTTATGTATTACACTTGACAAATATTGACTAGTTACTGATAAATTTCTTTTGTTGAGCTATTGTATTAACTTCTGAGGCAATTTCTGTTACTTCATGTTAAAGATATAAACTCTTTACTTGGGAGCTCTACTTTATTTGAGAACCTAGTAGTAGTTATAACGATTCGTAGATTTCTGTAATATTTAAATGTGTAATTATTAAATAATTAAATAAGTTATGTGTATGGGATCTGTCAGTTGAATATTATTTCTGTTAATATTTTATTAATTATGTGAGATATTTGGTATTCGAGGATCGTTTGTGTAATTAGTTGTGGCGTTGTGTTAGTTGTTTTATGGTTAAAAGTGGTTACATTCAGGATTTATTTCCATAAATACTTGGTTTATCTCTAAAATCATTTTTATGGCTTCATAATTTTATTTATTATTTTTAGGAATTTTTAAAATTGAGAAATCAATATTTAGTTGATTGTTTACCCTTAAATGATTTTCTGAGTGTATTTAATTGTAAAATCCGTATTTAATTCTAGAATTCTTCAATAATTATGAAACTCGTATTTATTTAAGTTTAGAATATTCTGAGAATTTTAAAATTATTTTGGTAATTTTTGGGATAAATTTCACCTGCGCGTTGTTTCGTTTATTCGTTAAAAACGGGTATAAATTATGTTTCAAAAAAAAATTATTTTAAAATTTTGAAAATCCTATTTTTATTGTCTTTCAATTATTTGTGATATGTTATAAAATATTTTATTAATGTCCGGGTTTTAATTACCCGTGAATCACTCGTTAAAAACTAATTTCGGGTCAGATAGAGTTTTTGTTGCGAGGTTTATATAATAAATAATAACAATAATAAAAGAAAAGAGGGGGGGCTGTTATTGTTAATCGGGTATAAACCAACCCTTTCCTCTCCAATCTCTCTTCGGAATCTCTCTCGAGTCTGTCTCTCTCTCCCTCGAAATCTCTCTCGCTCTCGTCTCTCAATCTCCCTACAAATCTCTCTCGTTCTCTCCTTCTCTCTGTCCTTTCTTTTCTGCTCTCTTGGTTTCCTGTGGTTCCACCGTTGTGTTCCCCTTCTTGTTTCGGTAATTGCCGCCTGTGATTCATGTCTTCCTTTTTCCGGCCGCCGCCGGACTTTCCTCCAGCAAGGTGGTCTGTGTATGTGTTAATTATGCGTGTGTGTATCGATTCTGTGTGTGTTTTATGTGTGTGACGTTGCTGTGTATGGTTGTTGCATGTTTATCTTTGCACAGCCGCCGCCCTTCGCTATTTTCCGGCGAAGAGGTGGCGCGTGCTCGGCGTTGTTCCCTGTATCCCCGGTTCTGTTGTTTCCGATTATGTTGCTGAGATTGCATAATTCGAAGACTTGTTTCGTGATTTCGGTTCAATTCGATGATTGCTTTCGTGATGTCGTGAATCAATAAATTCGAAAGAATTTTGTGATTAATTGTATTATTATTACTAATTATTCATAAAATTTATCGGTGAGATCCGCGATTGGAACCCCGATTTGGGGAACCTCCGGATTTTACCGCCGTCCGCGATGAATTTCGACGAGCGGACGGTGGACGGTGAAAACGTTGTTCTGAGTCCTACAATTTAAAATACAAAATACGATTTAAAATAAAAATTTCGAATAAAGTTATAAAATGCGAGTTAAGACATAAAATGCAGGTAATAACGAATAATTGGTGTTTGTGAATTTGAGAATTGACAGTGTTGGCGGGAATCGGTGGTTGGGAATTGTATTGTATTGATTTGAATTGATTGTGATTGATTGGACGTCGGGACGTTCGACGGGTTAGCCGATAATCAAAGGAAGTGCTGCTCGATTTCCGGAAAAAATATATTACGGGAATACGAGGCTGTACCCAATGGCTATCGGAACGTCGATCGATTATATGTAACTATTTTGTACAAAAACTGATTATGTGTTGCGATGGAATACTTTGCGAAACCCATAACCCTAATTTCATAAAAGGACAAATATACCTATATTACGAAAACGAACATTGAACCGGCTTTTGAAGACGTGAACCCTAATTGATACGTGTATTATTATATTGAGAATGTTACGAGTCGGGTTTGTTAACGTATGGGTAGATTGTTAGCGAGGATAGTCAAGCTTATTCGGACGTCTAATTTAGGGTATTTTGGTTCCTGTAGGTTCCAGTTGAAATCCCTAACATTCCGGTCAGTGCAAAGCCAGTCAGAAATTAGTGTTAAAGCGTATTAAGGCAAGTACCCCTAACCATATCTTTATGGTTCAGTATATATGAATATAATATTGTTTTATTCTCGTACTGGAACAGAATGATTTAAGTTACGTATCCCCTGGGTTTCAAATTATTTTACTAACTTGTGTTTTGGGGGAAAAGTAACTTCTGAAAATACCTATCTTTAAGTTTTGAATAAAATGGAAATGTTTTGGGAAAAATGTGCTGTGTTATAATTGTTTTGACAAGAGATAGGTAAGTGATTTGGAAAACTGGATAAAAATGATCAGATAATTGGATGAGTGTGCGCAGAAGGCCCGTAACGGCCTGGAAGTTAGCGTAAGAGGCGAAGTGGTTGCGCACCCTGTTATAACCACCAGCCCAGCGTGACAGAGACCTAGCTAGTCTCTGAGTTCCGGAACAAGTTTCATAGGATAGCCTGATCAGCTATCTCACCAGGGATCATCCAATGCTTTTATATCTGAGCAAGTGATTCTATGGTTCCCGTAAAGGAACAATTAGTTTTATAGGTCCTGCGATGGGACAACTGATTTGGAAATGGAAGTAGCATGCTAAATTTAACCCTGCTATTTACACAGCACTATTAATAAAATGTTTAGAGAGCATGCTAGCTATTAAAGATCCAGTTTCAACAGTTTATCAGTTTTTATCTATTTACACTTGTTTTACTTGTTTTCTACTATCAAGTTGTAATTTCTGTTCCTACAATTGTTTATTATAAACTGTTTTAGTTAGTAATCATATAGTGGTACTGCGGAGCGGTTGATCGCTCACTCTTGCAAATGTGTTTGTATATTTTCGCATTGCAGATGCTTAGGGGATGTTGCTGTTTTGCTAAGGGCCAGTTTCCAACTCCTCCTGTGTCGAGCTCCTCTGAATAGGTTGTGTCTGGGAAGTGTGGTCTGTGCGTTGCTGTAGAATAATAGTCACAGGTGGCAGGTTGTTTTTAATAAGATGGTTTGTAATAAGTGTGTAACCTAAGTTATACTTGAACCTGGAAAAGATCTTGTGGAAGAGTTGTTTATATTGAATAAAGTAAGTAGTTGTCTTATAATTATAGTTTCGTTTTGTTAGTGACGTCAACTCCTAACCCGGGGGTTGAGGTCGTCACAGTAGTAATGGTTGGCTGTCGTATCAGTAGAGCCGGCCAAACGGTCGGGCCGCCAATGCCGGGGCGAATTTCCAGAGGTCAGGTTCAACAGCCAGTTAACTCGTGAATAGCTCGCGAATTAGGCGATTTTAATGGTCCGGCGAGTCTGGGGGTTCGGGGCGAACGACGAATAACGAATAAAACGAATAATCGTGAATAACCGTGGGCTGCTTTGATTCGACACCACCCACCTTTTTTTGTCTTTTTTTTATGTTTTGTTTTTTACTTTGTACAAACAGACTTTGCATTTCTGTTTTTATTTTACATTTTTTGGATTTCTGTTTTTATTTTACATTTTTTATATTGAAAAAGATTTTCAATTTATAACACATTTCAACATTATTAACAATTTACTCATATTTTTATTTGATAAACTAATCAAAACAAACAAATTTTATTTTTACTCGTAATTTGAAAAAGTTAGTTTTTAAAAAACAAATTTGTTATTTTTGAAAAACAAAGTTAATTTTTGCAAATGAGTTACTCTGTTACGGAAGGAAAAGAGGACGGTACGGTATCAGTATCAGTATAAGTCAACTAATACGGTATCAGTATCACTCAACTGACTGATTTTTTCATTTAGCCCAAAACACCTTGATATCGCGTATCTCCCTCGCTTTTTTTACGGACGGGCAAGAGTCGAACAAGTCACTGAAATTGTATGTATTCTAAACATCGTTCTGAACCGGCTTAAGATATCTTGTAATTAATAAAATAATTTTAAAAATATGTAATTCTGATTTATAAGTAACTTATAAATTGTAGTCAACTATGTATTGTTCGTGTAATATCCAACTCAGCTCGTTTCAGCTTTGATTTAATTTTTGAAGAAGGGAACACCATACTTTCAAATTGATCCAAATATAATTTACTATTCAATGTAGCCGTTAATTATTTGTACTTAACAACAATCACGCAAGTAATTATAATTTTACGATTTTACCGATTTGGAAAATCATAAGGAGATTATATGTTTCCAATTAAAATGATTCTATATTTATTACCTAACTATGGAAACTTTTATTTAGCTAGATATTACAACTAATTATACTTATCTCAAATGACTTGAAAACGTGTAAAACCATATACCAAAAACAAATTAAGAAGAAACAAAGATCTTAACATATAAATGCGTGTTCATGTTATGCATCAAGAAATTTAATTATATTGATTTGCCTCATTGGCAAAGAAATCTCAGATGCGTTTACAAAAATGCACACATTTCTTATTTAGTAGTGAAAGAGCAAAAAAGAGTTATATATAAACACATAACTTCCATATACTTTGATCTTGCCCTGTTTGGTGTTTTCTACAAAAATCATACAAGGCATCATGACAAGAAAGAAGGTGAAGTTAGCATTCATCAGTAATGATGCTTCTCGAAAAGCGACATTCAAGAAAAGGAAGAAGGGGCTGATGAAGAAGGTTGGAGAGTTGAGTACCTTATGTGGTATTGATGCTTGTGCTATCATTTATAGTCAGTATGAGCAAGAAGGTGTTCAGCGTGTGTTGGCTCAGTTTAAGCGAATGCCGGAGATGGAGCAGAGCAAGAAGATGGTTAATCAGGAGAGTTTTATGCGACAGAGGATTGCGAAAGCTAATGAGCAGTTGAAGAAACAGTGTAAGGATAATAGGGAGAAGGAAATGATTGAGGTTATGTATCAGTGTTTGACGGGGAAAATTGGTTTACAAAATTTGATGATCCCGGATTTGAATGATCTTGGTTGGCTTATTGATCACAAGTTGAAGGAGATTTATAAAAGAATTGATCAGATATCGGCTACTAAGAAAAAGAATACTACTACTGGGAAAGTTGGCAGTGGCTCTGGATCTGGCAGTGGCTCGGGATCAGCTGCTGCAATGTTGAAAGGTAAAGGAGTGGCTAATTGTGTTGATGGAACGGAAGAAAAGGCTATAGAGGGCGAGATGGAAGCAATGCAGCAGCAGCAGCAGCAGCAGCAGCAGAAACCGCCTTGGTTTAGCGACTGGATCAACAGCAATAGTGGGAACAGCAGTACTGATCAGATGCAGAACCAGCAGCAACACTGCCAGAATTTGGGATTTAGTCGCGGTGAGGAGACGATGATGCCTTATGGAGATGCGCAGAATGGTGGCATGTGGTCAAGTGCATTTTTTCCATAGTTTCCAATCAGAGCTACAATCAAGGAGAAGCAGATGAAAGGATTTGTGCGATAGTGCTGGTTACTTGTGTTTTTGTTGTTTTTTCGATCAACCTTGAGGATGATGGTTATAAATACCCATTTTTGGGTTGAATTTGCTCAAAATATCCATTTTCAAAAAATATGCTCAAATGCGTATTACACGCATTTGAGAATTGGGTATGTAAGAAAATTACTAAAGATACGCATTTCGTATTATCATTGGGATACGCATTTGCCAAATGCGTATCACAAAAATATATAAAAAATAAAAACTGGATACTTATTTGACAAATGGGTATTTAGTACAAAACAAGATAATCATATGGCAAATGCGTATCCAAATGAATATTTTCAGCACTACACTCCCAGAATGGATATTTTCAGCATTTTCGAACTTTGAAGGATATTTGTTTTGCTTTAAATAAATTTCTATCCGGTGTGTTCTTATTTTTGCGTTGTTACAATAATTTCATTGCTTGTTATATTCCTTTTTTTTTCTTCATTATTTTTATACATTAATAACTTCAAGGTATATTAAATCTATTATATATATAATAGAGCAAATGGGGTTGGGTGAAACAATTTATTCAATGTGAAATGACTATTTTAACCCTTGTCCTATTTATTATTTCGTATTTAATATTTATTAATAGTTAATCTTCATTAAAGTATATGAATTATTTTGTGATTAATAGCTACACACACTTACATATATATGTATACATATGTTATTTTCAATGATATAAAATTTAAAATGTGATAAATTTAATTAAGAATTAGATATCTGAAATAATTATTAACATAAAAATTACATCAATTTTTTAGTAACATGTATTAAATTAATTGTGGTTTAAGAGAAATCATCACCAAATAATTTTAGGGTACACTTGCAAAACATAATATTTTTAAATTGTTTAACATTTAATACGATTTTTTATGGCATACTTTAAACATGAAATACTTACTTATAAAATAGACAATAATATAATCACATATATATCATCATGTTTTTGTAATATTACATAAAATTCTTATCAATATAATACAAAAAACGTATTTTACAATTCAAAATATATTTTGTCGCGTATATAGTATATAGTCACATATACACTACACTATACACGTGTATTACACAAAATTACCCCCAATACAACACAAAAAAATTTATTATACAGTATCAAATAGGCAAGTCGACAATAATATAACTGCTATTAGAAATTTTTTGCAAATACAACATAGAGCAAAATAAGGTTGATAATTCTCAATATTTATCATTAATTTAAATTTTTAAATATGCCAAAAAAACCATCAAAATTAATTTTAAAAAAATTATAATATTTTAGAACATGTTGTGCCTCGCATAGGTTATAGAGCTAATTATAGAAGTATAGGTAAAGTTTGGTTCAAGAATATTTTTGGAGGTGAATATATGTTTTCTTAAGAGTGAATATTTAATTATTTATAAAGCATAAGCTAATAATATCCTAGAAGTGGTACAAGTCTTGAGATAGCAAGGGAGCCCTTTCACTACATTTAGAAATCGAATTGTGATCCGTTTTAATAATTTCTTACGGTTGTGCTACCAGAAGCCTATTGGCGGATCCAGGTTTCAATTTAAGGGGGGCCGGAAAAAAATTGTAATCATATCAACAAATATAAGCAAAAGAGCAAATGAACATATATTATAATGTAATATTTACAAGATCATCGGCCTATCTTTCATACTCTGAAATCGTTTCATAATTTCTTCATTTTCAATTGTTTGAAAAATATCTCTCTCAATATATGTTATCAAACAATCATTCAACCAACTATCTCCCATTCTATTCCGAAGCGTAGTTTTAACAAGTTTAATTGACGAAAATCCTCTCTCAACTGTTGCAGTTGCAACCGGTAGAATTAGTGACAATTTTATCAACATATAAACCCAAGGAAATCCAATATCTTTGTGTTTTTGAAGCATTTTTTGAGCAAGATCATGGATGCCCTTCAAATTTTGAAAATCAACATTACTTCTCATGTCAACTATATAGCTAGAAAGATGGTCTTCAAGTGATAGAAGACGAATTTGATCAAATTCTGAAGGATAAAATCTTGCAAGTTGAACTAATTTTTACTTATCAAAAGTTAAGAAATAATTCTGCGAATTTAGGCATGATATGCAGGAAAGTAACTCCATGTTATCTCTATCAAGACGCTCGTTCATCTCTAGCAATTGATAATCAATTATAGTATTCAGCAAACTAATCTTGAAGTGGTGTTTATTAGAAACTTTTTGCAGTTTACCTCTTGATCTTCCACGAGGCATAGAGATAGCATCCATATCTGGGACATCGATCTCAAACTTTTCAAAGAATTTGGAAATATCAACAATTAACTCATTCCATCCATCATCTCTGAATGTTTGTAACATTTTCTTCGATATATTTACCAAAC
The DNA here is from genome assembly GCF_009905375.1 of Apium graveolens. NCBI lineage: Eukaryota > Viridiplantae > Streptophyta > Magnoliopsida > Apiales > Apiaceae > Apium > Apium graveolens. The sequence goes on from NC_133650.1 coordinate 308,666,350, forward strand.
ATAAGCATTAGCAAGATCCTGGTCTTTTCTTTGTAGTGCTTGTGATAAGTCATTTGTGATTCCTAAAACTTTTCTCATCAAATGCAATAGAAAAATAAACTCAAAGTCATTCATTGCATCAATAAGTCTATAAATCTCTCCTTTATTTTCATGAAAGGAAGGCATGTCTTTTATTTCTTCAAGCACATCAAGTGCCGGTGAAAATAAAGAAATCACACTTAGAATTGTATGATAATGCGAACCCCATCTTGTATCTCCTGGACGTTTAAGAACTGCCTCTTGATTCAAGTCTTTACCAGTCATTCGATTGCCTTGGGATATTTCTTCAGCTAACTTTTCTATTTGTTTCACGCGGACTAATTCTTTTCTCTTGCAAGAAGCCCCAACAAAATTCACCAAAGATGTTAGATGGTCAAAAAATGAGCAAATTTTATCATGCTTTTTTGAAACTGCAACAAGTGTGAGCTGCAGTTGATGAGCAAAGCAATGCACATAAAAGGCAGATGCATTTTCTGCTTGTATTAAACTTTTTAGCCCACTAATATGTCTGTTCATATTACTAGCCCCGTCAAAACCTTGACCACGAATACGCGATATGCTCAGACCATGTGTGGCAAAGAATACGTCAATTGCTGATTTTAGGACAATCAAGAGATGGTTAAAGGATGTCAAATTGCATGTACATGATGTTAACATATTAACTGTATCAATATATAGTGACAAGTGACTCTTATAGGGTGCAAAGTGACTCTAATATGGTGAAAAGTGACTTACACGGTTGATTAGAGCCAAAATGTGGAACAAAATTGACTTGTATGAAAGTGGCACTAAGAGATGGTAAAAGGATGTCAAATTGGATGTATATAATGTTAACATGTTAATTTTACAAATATATGGTGGTAGGTGACTCTTATAGGGTGCAAAGTGACTCTAATATGGTGAAAAGTGACTTACATAGTTGATTAGAGTCAAAATGTGGCCGAAAGTTGAGTCCTATTATGAAATATCAAAGTGTGCTAAAACGAAGCTAAACTGGATATTCATGATGTTACCATGTTAATTGTATCAATATGGTGGCAAGTGGCTCTTATAGGGTGCAAAGTGACTCTAATATGGTGAAAAGTGACTTATATGGTTGATCACAGACCAACTGCCTATCATATGAGATCACAGACCAACTGCCATTGTTTTTCTTTACAAATGTTGCTTGTTTATGTATTACACTTGACAAATATTGACTAGTTACTGATAAATTTCTTTTGTTGAGCTATTGTATTAACTTCTGAGGCAATTTCTGTTACTTCATGTTAAAGAAATAAACTCTTTACTTGGGAGCTCTACTTTATTTGAGAACCTAGTAGTAGTAATGGTTGGCTGTCGTATCAGTAGAGTCGGCCAAACGGTCGGGCCGCCCGTGCCGGGGCGAATTTCCGGCAGTCAGGTTCAACAGCCAGTTAACTCATGAACAGCTCGTGAATTAGGCGATTTTAATGGTCCGGCGAGTCTGGCGGTTCGGGGCGAACGACGAATAACACGAATAACGAATAAAACGAATAATCGTGAATAACCGCGGGCTGCTTTGATTCGACACCACCCACCTTTTGTTGTCTTTTTTTGTTTTTTTTTGTTTTGTTTTTTACTTTGTACAAACAGACTTTGCATTTCTGTTTTTATTTTACATTTTTTGGATTTCTCTTTTATTTTACATTTTTTATATTGAAAAAGATTTTCGATTTATAACACATTTCAACATTTTTAACAATTTACTCATATTTTTATTTGATAAACTAATCAAAACAAACAAATTTTATATTTACTCAGTATTTTGAAAAAGTTAGTATTTAAAAAACAAATTTGTTGTTTTTGAAAAACAAAGTTAATTTTTGCAAATGAGTTACTCTGTTACGGAAAGAAAAGAGGACGGTACGCTATCAGTATCAGTAAGTCAACTGATACGGTATCAGTATCAGTCAACTGACATATTTCATTTAGCCCAAAACACCTTGATATCGCGTATCTCCCACGCTTTTTTTACGGACGGGCAAAAGTCGAACAAGTCACTGAAATTGTATGTATTCTAAACATCGTTCTGAACCGGCTTATGATATCTTGTAATTAATAAAATAATTTTAAAAATATATGTAATTCTAATTTATAAGTAACTTATAAATTGTAGTCAACTATGTATTGTTCGTGTAATATCCAACTCAGCTCGTTTCGGCTTTGATTTAAATTTTGAAGAAGGGAACATCATACTTTCAAATTGATCCAAATATAATTTACTATTCAATGTAGCCGTTAATTATTTGTACTTAACAATCACGCAAGTAATTACAATTTTACGATTTTACCGATTTGGAAAATCATATTGAAATTATATGTTTCCAATTAAAATGATTCTATATTTATTACCTAACTATGGAAACTTTTATTTAGCTAGATATTACAACTAATTATACTTATCTCAAATGACTTGAAAACGTGTAAAACCATATACCAAAAACAAATTAAGAAGAAACAAAGATCTTAACATATAAATGCGTGTTCATGTTATGCATCAAGAAATTTAATTATATTGATTTGCCTCATTGGCAAAGAAATCTCAGATGCGTTTACAAAAATGCACACATTTCTTATTTAGTAGTGAAAGAGCAAAAAAGAGTTATATATAAACACATAACTTCCATATACTTTGATCTTGCCCTGTTTGGTGTTTTCTACAAAAATCATACAAGGCATCATGACAAGAAAGAAGGTGAAGTTAGCATTCATCAGTAATGATGCTTCTCGAAAAGCGACATTCAAGAAAAGGAAGAAGGGGCTGATGAAGAAGGTTGGAGAGTTGAGTACCTTATGTGGTATTGATGCTTGTGCTATCATTTATAGTCAGTATGAGCCCCAACCTGAAGTGTGGCCTAATACAGAAGGTGTTCAGCGTGTGTTGGCTCAGTTTAAGCGAATGCCGGAGATGGAGCAGAGCAAGAAGATGGTTAATCAGGAGAGTTTTATGCGACAGAGGATTGCGAAAGCTAATGAGCAGTTGAAGAAACAGTGTAAGGATAATAGGGAGAAGGAAATGATTGAGGTTATGTATCAGTGTTTGACGGGGAAAATTGGTTTACAAAATTTGATGATCCCGGATTTGAATGATCTTGGTTGGCTTATTGATCACAAGTTGAAGGAGATTTATAAAAGAATTGATCAGATATCGGCTACTAAGAAAAAGAATACTACTACTGGGAAAGTTGGCTCTGGCTCTGGATCTGGCTGTGGCTCGGGATCAGCTGCTGCAATGTTGAAAGGTAAAGGAGTGGCTAATTGTGTTGATGGAACGGAAGAAAAGGCTTTAGAGGGCGAGATGGAAGCAATGCAGCAGCAGCAGCAGCAGAGACCGCCTTGGTTTAGCGACTGGATCAACAGCAATAGTGGGAACAGCAGTACTGATCAGATGCAAAACCAGCAGCAACACTGCCAGAATTTGGGATTTAGTCGCGGTGAGGAGACGATGATGCCTTATGGAGATGCGCAGAATGGTGGCATGTGGTCAAGTGCATTCTTTCCATAGTTTCCAATCAGAGCTACAATCAAGGAGAAGCAGATGAAAGGATTTATGTGATAGTGCTGGTTACTTGTGTTTTTGTTGTTTTTCCGATCAACCTTGAGGATTATGGTCAAAAATACCCATTTTTGGGTTGAATTTGCTCAAAATACCCATTTTCAAAAAATATGATGAAAATATCGTTTTGGTTACGTATTTTGTAATTTGGTAAGTGTAATACGTATTTGAGAATTGAGTATGTAAGAAAATTACTAAAGATACGCATTTTGTATTATCATTGGGATACGCATTTGTCAAATGCGTATCACAAAAATATAAAAAAAATAAAAACTGGATACTCATTTGACAAATGGGTATTTAGTACAAAACAGGATAATCATATGGCATATGGCAAATGCGTATCTAAACGAATATATTCAGCACTACACTCCCAAAATGGATATTTTTAGCATTTTGCACCAAAAAAATATTGTTTTTAACATTCTTTCGAACTTTGAAGTATATTTGTTTTGCTTTTAATACATTTCTATCTGGTGTGTTCTTATTTTTGCGTTGCTACAATAATTCCATTGCTTGTTATATTCCTTTTTTTTTCTTCGTTATTTTTATACATTAGTAACTTTAAGGTATATTAAATCTATCTCTTAGGAGAACAAATGGATAAATTCATGAGATTAAAAAGTCTCATTAAAATGACTAATTTACCCTGTTTTTTAAATTTATATAAAAAAGGTTGTTGGGAGGAATTGAACCTAAGTCTTCAGGTTTACAAGCACTGTTACTTAAGTTTTTTATCATACACATATAATATGTGAGTGTCGTAAATAACGATAATTTATTTAACTTTAAACACGATTACTAATATATTTGTAGAGTTAATTTTGAACAATCGAATTTGAGATATAAAGTTAAGTACAGTATATAAACGGATCATTCCCTGATTTATTAAATAATTTAGCTTGAAAAGTATGTCTTATATATTTTTAATATATATTTTTAATAAAAAAATAAATTGTACATATAATTAATTTTTTTTTATATGTTAAAAGGAGATACACTTATATAAATAATATATATATGTACAGCATATTTAGATAAGTTATAATTAGCGTATTTCGATTTATTTCCAATTCAAAATTAGAATTTGACCCATTTTTCAAAAAATACTCGAAATCTGACTAAATGATCTGCCCGTAAATACCATGTCAATACATAGGTTTAATTTGAATTACGAGTTAGAATAGAAAATCTTACTAACAAAATTAATATCTTTGAGATCTTTATAAAATCAAGTCAATTGATTTATGTATCAAAATTACTAGCTTCAAAATCAGAATTTTACCCATTTTGAAAAATACTCGAAATTTGAATACATGACTCAGCCGAAAATACATCATCACTATCTAGATTTAATAAATTTAAATTACGAGCTCGACGAGAATATCTTACTAATAAGGATAAATTTTATAATATCTTATATTAATAAAAATTAATATTTTTGAGCTCTTTCTACGATCAAGTCAATTGATATTATGTATCAAAATTATTATTTTTATACTATTTTACTTGCAGAACATATATGGACTCCCGCACTGAACTAAAAATAAGGACTCATGTATATATATATATATATGTATATATATATATAAAAAAAACTTGTAAAATTATATAGTTCAATATTTGGAAAATTAAAATTTAAATTAGCAATAATAAATTTACAAAAATAAATATTTAGTGTTGGAAAATATTGTAGAGCTATTTTAAATTATTTGAAAAAAAGTTAAAATTATAATGTATTGTACTATTTAATTTAATCCATGTTATGATATCTAAATAAATTAATTAATATTAGTCGATATTTTGAAAGGATTAACAAGTTCAACTAATATTTAAAAAAAATCATCAAATTGAAAATATTTAATTTTAGAAAAATAGTATACAATGTTATCAAGTTATTATAAAAGGAAATATTAGAAGCATAAATGAAAGAAACTTTAAAATAATTTGAATGATGATATTAGTAAAAATTTATCTTCAGATTCCTTAAAAAAAATTGAATATCAGTAGTTAGTCTTGATAATATATGAATTATTTTTATGTCACATCCATGACTCATGCTCTGTTAAATAAATAAGATATTGTTTGATTTTCAAGACTACTAAGACTACGATATATAAATAATTGTAATTTATTTATTAGATAATTATAATTTTTGAATAATCATAAATACATGTTATTTGAGTAATTTACTAAATAACAATTAGATATATACATGACCAAAATATCTAGAATATAAACGAGACCAACATAATTTACTCAAAAATATAATAAATAATAATTTATATACACACACATGTGACTTTATCTTAACCAATATTAAAAGATTCAATTTTGATGTTGTATTTGAGAGTTATTGATATATATACTACAAAAAAATAACAAAAGTTTTTTATGTTCTGAAAATAAGAATGATCAATTAAATTTAAGTTTTTTTCAATGTGTTAAAAACTAAATAGATTATATCAATTTTAATTTATGAATTGAAAATAATCTGACATCTTATAAAATTAATTTTGTATAATGGAGATGATTAAAAGCTAAATAGTATCCGTGATCAACTTTAGTTAATGAATTAAGACATTAACAATTAGCAATGATATTAAATTAACATAAACGTTGAATTAAAGAAATACTATTTTTCTTAAAAAATAAACTTATATTAATTGAACTGTAAATTCTATTTTGTTGAATATTACGATTGTAACTCTTGACCACTTTAATTATGCATTACTGATCCTTTTAAACCAAAACTCAAAAATTTACTCGACTCATCAATATACATATATGTTAATTTTTAGTTTTTTTTATAAACATATTGACAATATTTGATGAATTAACTACATTTTTTTTCTTTTACACGTACAATGACTATCATGCTTGTATTTATTTAATAAATAAAAATTACACGACACAAATAACAAAAATATGTATTATAGTTAATGAGATATATTTAAAAACGTTATGAACGTTATTAAGGTTTACATGAAATCATACACTGATAAATACTCAACTTGTATTTATCAATAATTTTACTAATATAATTGTATGATGTAAAAAAAATCTAGAAAATGACCCGTGGCTCCCACAGGTTATTATGCTAGTTATATATATAATAAAGCAAATGGGGGTTGGGTGAGACAATTTATTCAATGTGAAATGATTATTTTAACCATTATCCTATTTATTATTTCGTATTTAATTTCCATTAATAGCTAATCTTCATTAAAATATATGAATTATTTTGTAATTAATAGCTACACACACTTACATATATATGTATATATATGTTATTTTCAATGATATAAAATTTAAAATGTGATAAATTTAATTAAAAATTAGATATCTGAAATAATTATTAACATAAAAATTATATCAATTTTTTAGTAACATGTATTAAATTAATTATGGTTTAAGAGAAATCATCACCAAATAATTTTAGGGTACAATTGCAAAATATAATATTTTTATATTTTTTAACATTTAATACGATTTTTTATGACATACTTTAAACATCAAATACTCACTTATAAAATAGACAATAATATAATCACATATATATCATCATGTACGTGTAATATTACATAAATTCTTATCAACATAATACAAAAAACACATTTTACTGTTCAAAATATACTTTTTCACGTGGATAATATATAGTCACATATACACTAAACTATACACGTGTATTATACAAAATTACCCCCAATATAATACAAAAAAAATTATTATACGGTATCAAATATGAAGCGGTAACTCGACAATAATATTTATTAGAATTTTTTTCAAATATAACAGCAAAATAAGGTTGATAATTCTCAATATTTATCATTATTTTAAATTTTTAAATATGCAACGAAAATATCAAAATTAATAAAAAATATTATAATATTTTAGAACATGCCGTGCCTCACAAGGGTTATAGAGCTGATTATAAAAGTATAGGTAAAGTGTAGTTCAAGAATATTTTTGGAGGTGAATATACATTGTTTTCTTAAGAGTGAATATTTAATTATTTATAAAGTACAAGCTAATACTCTCTCCGTCCCATTTTATCTGGCTACCTTACTATTTTTATTTGTCCCAAAATTCTTCTGTATTTCCATTTTTATCAAGTTAATTCCATTTATACCCTTCTTTAATTTAAACTGACGGTCTTATTTTTTCATTGATTAATGAGATACATTAATGGATACACCTATATCAACCTCTTGACCTATTAAATACAGTTCATGTTTCCAACATAAATTTAAGTTTTAAACACATAAGTGATAGCAAAAAATTTCTTCCAGAAATTTTCATTAGTACACACCAAAATTTAGCTATCCCTTTTTTCCTTAACTTGTTCCATAAATTGAAAATATAATTTTTTTTTAAGAAAATAAGAAATACAGTAAGCAATCACAACAACTATAACAAAAAAAAAATCAGAGTTTAATAATTATTCATTTTATAGCAAAATAATTGCATTCTCAGTGAGTCACTTCTTCTATCTATTTGGGAGCCCTTTCACTTCATTTAGAAATCGAATTACAATACGAGGACATGAAAGCCATCTCACTTGATTCACTTGAACCTCTTTAAAGTTACAGATTCGAGACCATAAAACATATTATTATCGAAGGTAAGATAATATGCTTCAATTATGTTGACACCAACCAAATATTATTTATCAAGGTCAACACTTTATCTATTTACTTTATCGATTATGTAATAATCAAGATTTAACTGTACATCAATAATTACTAAATATTTTATTTCATAAAGCTTATATATTTATATACATTAAAATATTTAATCAGGTTACATATAAATTTCTAACGATATTAAGATATAAGACTTCAAATGACATGTCTTTAAAAAAGTATTCCTTTTAGCGTATTTAATATTTTCAAGAAAAATAGTAAAATCAATTGAAGAGCCTTTTCATAATTGATTTTTGAAATTTGAAGTTGACACACCTGGAAGAAACTAATTCTTATAACGTTTGTTATGTGTGTCCATAGTCACATGTTAAGAAAGTGTGTTTAATAAGTTATAAAAATTTTATTGGTGAAAATTTTTGTACAGCCGTCTATCATTATTAACGAATTTACCACCAATATTTCGTGGACATCTCATCAAACACTAACTCTTAGCATAGCACACAGAAAAAATCCATTCTTATAATAAAAACGGATGTTCTTTTTCCAGAATGTTTACTAGTAGTTACACTACCGAGTTCGAGTAAACTTTGTATCCTTCAGTTGAGTAAATGTAGGTTATACTTGAACAAACATAGTACGTATCACGCATTAAAAAAATGCATCATATTTTGTTTCAGGAGTTTATACCATACAAGTCTGAACTAGAAAGATGAACATTTGTGATTTGTTACCCCGTCCAGAATAAAGGGAATCGACAATAGAAAGTCTGCTCTATTTACACACAAGGGAATGCTTGGTTCCTACCGCAAGTAAAGCTTCTGAACCATGCCTGCAGATGTTCCTTGACCACTTCGACAACTGGCATTCTTCTGCAAGAAACCCCATAGAAAAGAAAGATCACAGGTTAAATCCATATTGTAGAATGAATATTTTCTCAATAGAACAACATTAGGCTACGATCACAATCTACTCAAAAAAGAAAAGTAGACTGCAATGAAGACAATGAGTTAAAAGCTCCAGTCTAAAAATGATAAAGTTACAGCATGAATAATAATTTTGACATCCCTCAAAAACCACTGATGCATATATAAAAATACAAAGAATGACAAATGGATACAGTTAACATGAAGCTTGCTACTGTAAGCCAAAAGTTTAAAATTATCCGACATCAGAATTAGTTTCTTTTTTATCTTTGGATCAAAGGGGTAAAAAGCAATTTGATTTCTATAGTATGATGCTTCCCATACATCGAAAGTCAACTTTTTTATTGGACTTTCCATAGTAACAACAAAATTAAGATGTACTATGATAAAGGGTCGAAGAGACAACACACTTTGTGGCTTTAGGTTATTTTAGACAAGCTAAATAAAATGGCCAACCCCAGTTGATGATAAAAATTAATACCTTCACGCAAGCATGTTTTCCAACATCTTTCTTTACTGGATTTCTTTCCTTTGTTGATTTTAGAACCTGCACCTTGACTTCGGATACGTTCCCTCTTGCCAATGAATTCTTTCTTGTTGTCATTGTTTCTAAACCATTTTCTTTACCAGCACCGGGACATCTCTTACGTTGCTCACTGACTTGAACTTTGCCCTTAGTTTTAGTAGCAAAGGAGATATCTGATCCAAGTATCCTCTGAGGCAATAAAACTTTTGGACGTACAGGACGACTTTCAACCTGTATTATATAAGAATGGTTCAAAAATCATGATGCATTTATTAAACTAAATGCACTTGATAAGAAGCAAAATTAAGAATGATAATGATTAATAAGTGAAAGGACATAGCTTGAAATGTGGCTTTAATAGATGTATTATCCATGGAATTATAGACTAAAAAATTAGAACCGACTATAAGAGTTTATGATGTTTAAAAGCCTATCACACGTTTCATTTAGCAATAAATAACGAGTTATTAGTTGTAGCTTTTCACCTTTGCTTTTGAATTTTCTTGGTTGATGGACTTCCGAACATCAATCTTCTGTTGAGGACCGCAACGTATTTTCTGAACTGGAGACGCTTTTGACAGGTTTGGACCTTTCAATATGTTCTTTGGAGCTTGGTAGATTCCCATAGCATTTCTACTATCTGGAGTCTTCTCATAATGCAGTTTTCCTCTAGATGTCATGTTATTAACATCATGACCAGGGTGTGAAGAGGAACTTACACTAGATTTACTTGAGGAAGATTTGGTGCCCACAGACCTTCTCACTCTGTTAATATCTGTCCTTGCCGCTGGTCTTGTACCACAACTTTTTCTAAGACTAGTCCTTAGAGAAGACAAGAGTTTACTTGGTTGGTCACTGACTTGTTTAGCTACTTCAAGTGATTTCTCATTGCGCGTGGTGCTTTCAGATGTAATGGTGCTTATTGAATTATTTTCACCTTCCCTAGAAACGGTAGCACCTGAAAAAGTTTTCCTGTGACGAAAACCTGTAGTCATTGTGGATGTACTTGATCCAGCAGTTTCAGTTATATTGTTTTCACAATCTACACCTGCTGGCAAAAGATCACATTTTGTTACCAAATCGATTTCTAGTCGAGAATTAAGTTTTTTCACATCTTCTGGAGCGATACCTGACAATTTACTGCTTATGCTCTTCACTGGATGCTGCTTATTTGCAATTGTGCACTTGCTCTGTGGCCATACTATACGTTTGTAATGCTTTCCTCTTGACTTTGAGACTGAAGATGGTAGCTTTGGTGAACAAGGTTCTTGTCTTCCAGATACAGAGTTTATGCAAACCTCGCCGGGATGAGAAAATGCAGAGATTAACTGGCGTGAAGAACATTGGTGGAACCTGAATTATGGTTAGCACTTTTATTATTGAAGGTACAACGGCGATTAGGACCACATGTAGAATGACATAGTAGGGAAAATTTAAGAATTGATAATTGATTTTAAGAACTTACTGGTGTGTCATCAGGAACCATTCATCATCACTGCAGAGTAAGCAACAAAATATTCAATATTTATAACTGACTAAAAATCAATGGAGTCAACATTTATTTATTCAATATCTATAACTGACTAAAAATCAATGGAGTCTAACATAAATTTATCATTGATGGTACAGAGACTAACTTTTCATGCAAAGTCCCTGTAACTTCAAAGTTAAGATCTACCCACATTGGAGCTTCAATTTCATCCTACAGGCATCAAAAAAGGCCAAAATTGTTAAATGTAATGGAATGCAGGATACGATCAACCTGAAACCATTCAAAACATGAGGAGATCTTAATCAACATTACAATAGTTTTTTAGAGATACAATTGACATTAAGTTGTTAAGACTGCAAAGCAGAATGGTAAAAGCTAGCAATAACAAGCAATAACTAAAGAGGGAAAAAGAAGACGTGGCATTATACAAGAAACAACAATGCTTAACATAGAGAACATGATCCACAAATCATCAATGCATCAAGACACGGTGCTTAATCAATAGTTGCTACGCGTAACTCCAAATTTGTGAACTATATAAAATAATTAATTAAATCTAAGCTACGGAACCATAATGATATACCGAGTTCAAACTAAGGAATAATAAAAACAACAGAACACACATGTTAGAACATAACAACCAAGCCTCTTATAATTAGTATCTTAACAGCTGACTTTGACTTAAAACGGACTTATAAGCTTTACTTCATTAAAGTTTGAAAGAGGTACCTGAATTTTGAAATATTGAGTTATAGTAGGATTTTGGTTGACTTTATAGCTTAAAAAGAAAATATTGTTCTACTTGTAGATTAAAACTAACTTTAAGTAGTACTAAGTAAGAGCCAAATATGATAAGACTCTAAACCGAAATGTACAGGGACAGAATAGATCAATCTAGAATGCAATTCAAAACCTAGCGAGTGTTTGCATAATAGATCAATCTAGAACGTAATTCAAAACCTAGCAAGTGTTTGCATAATAGATCAATCTAGCACGTATCTAAAGTGAAAGTGAAACTTAACAACTTTAAAAGAATAATGTACAACCTCCTCCTCCAGGCTAAATATGACGACAATCGATCTCAATCCAGAACATGCGTAATTAACGAATGATCACGTATTATTGAAGATTAAAACCAGAAACCGAAGGGAGGTAAAACAATGTGATACAGCACAATTAGCTTACTGCTACAACCTGTCCGTGTAGATCTAATACAATAATCTATACTCTATATATACACAACAAATCGAAGAAAACATGTATGATGCTATAATAATCTACGCATTACATCTATTCTTTCAATTCAGAGCAATTAGAATCCAAATCACAGTGCCGCTTTGTAGAGATACATATATACGCATACAAATACGAATTGACGGAAATTGAGAGAGAGAGATTACTGATTCCATACAAATCAATTATTCGTTAAATATATAAACAAATATGTATACATAGATTGGGAGAGAGAGGGAGAGAGATAGGGGAGAGAGAGAGGGAGAGAGAGGGGAGAGAGAGAGAGGGAGGGAGAGAGCGAGAGAGAGAGGGGGAGAGAGGGAGAGAGGGGGGGGAGAGAGAGAGAGAGAGAGAGAGAGAGAGAGAGAGAGAGAGAGTACCAGAAAAGACCAGTGATCCAAAGGAGATTTAATACATACATCTCGTTGCTTATTTGTAACAGATATAGCTGCTACTGCTGCTTTTGATTTCTTGGAGAGCGGCATTGAGAAGACGAAACACAAGAAGAAGGACGATTGAAAAGTTTCAATTCAATGTCAAAATGAAATGAATATCACCTGTTCCTCCATTTCCCCCCTTTTCTGTTTCCGAACACCTATTCATATACGACGTCGTTTATCATTTGGGTTTCTGTTAAATCAATGGATTTTTCATTATTTTCCCAAGCCCATTCATTATTTAGGCCCAGCTTGGTTGCTAACAAATTTTGGCCACATATATTTTATTTTATTTTTCTGATTTTTAATCGATTTAATCACAAAATTTCCCGATTTTTTCCTAATTTTTAAAACAACCGCTTTGTAATCCATTTTATTCTCAATCAAGACGGAGCATACGGTTTACTGTTTAATCGACCAATTTTTAGAATAGAGTTACACGACAAAGCTACCAATTTTTTTTATTAATTAAAAACACTCACACACGCCCGGTTGTCGAATTACTGGTCTCCCATAAAAGATACAAGAGCTCAAATACTGCGCAACCTTCGTGGCCAAGGCTACCAAAATTCATTTTCATGCAATTTACAATTTACAACCTGCGTGCCAGCCCGTGTGCCTGCAGCCCGTGAACTGCCTGACACGCACACGAGCTCAGTGCCGAAGTCGGGTTACCTTCTGTAAGCTCAAACACAGCCCGACCCGATTCGCTCGCTTCCAGTGCCGGTTCAGTGTTCAGATTTTTCGGTCCCAACCCGTTACAAACATAGCCCGCCCCGCACGACCCGCACGGATGGCCACCTCTACCCAGAGCCCATGCATTCTGATAAGTCCTAGCAAGCCCATTTTTGATATTAGCCCAACTTGGCTATTAACAATATCTGATACAAATATTTAGTTTGGCCCATAGCCCAAAGCCCCAAACTAACAAGATGCTGGTAGATAAATTTGTTGATAGATGGGGTACCATAAGAAGATGTAGAAAATCTTTTCTAGTCTTCTGATTGGTCCAAGTTAGAATCTCCAAAATTATTACTCACCACAATTTTCATGCAAATTTATAGCCACAAGTAGCTTCTCCTCCACTGCCTACACATACACACCACCTTCTCATTCATTTTTCATATTGCTCTTCACATTATTCAAAATATTATATCTCAAGAGAGACTAAATATTACATGGCAATGGCAGCAAGCTCCAGCACTGTTGTTAGAGCCACCCCTTTTTTGGGTCTTACCAAGACTACCAATGCTAACCCTCTCAGAGATGTTGTCTCCATGGGCCCCGGAAAATTCACCATGGTATACTTACTTTTTCTCGCACTTACACACCTGTCTTGTTGTTTTTGACTATATTCGAATTCTCGAGTTTCCGTAAATTTTAATATTTAGTGTTTATGATGTAATAAATAGGGAAATGAGGTGTGGTTTTTCTTTTTTATAGATGAACTCTTGACATCTCGTAAAATTTAATAATATTGTTTTGTAACGGAAACAGGGAAATGAGTTGTGCGTTTTTCTTTTTTTATAGTTAACTTCACTCACATGCCTTCGAACCCTTGACGTCTCGTAAAGTTTAATAATATTGTTTTGTGATGTAAACAGGGAAATGAGTTGTGTGTTTTTCTTTTCTATAGTTAACTGCACTCACATGTCTATCTTGTTGTTGAATAAATTCGAACTCTTGACGTCTCGTAAAGTATTGTTTTGCAATGTAAACAGGGAAATGAGTTATGCGTTTTTTTTATAGTTAACTGCACTCACATGCCTACCTTGTTGTTGAATAAATTCGAACTCTTGACATCTCGTAAAGTTTAATAATATTGTTTTGTGATGTAAACAGGGAAATGAGTTGTGCGTTTTTCTTGTTTTATAGTTAATTGTACTCACATGCCTACCTTGTTGTTGAATAAATTCGAACTCTTGACATCACGTAAAATTTAATAATATTATTTTGTGATGTAAACAGGGAAATGAGTTGTGCGTTTTTCTTGTTTTATAGTTAATTGTACTCACATGCCTATCTTGTTGAATAAATTCGAACACTTGACGTCTCGTAAAATTTAATAAGATTGTTGTGATGTAAACAGGGAAATGAGTTGTGGTATGGACCGGATAGAGTGAAGTACTTGGGACCATTTTCAGCTCAGACTCCATCATACTTGACTGGAGAATTCCCAGGTGATTATGGCTGGGACACTGCTGGTTTATCTGCTGATCCTGAAGCCTTTGCCAAGAACAGAGCCCTTGAGGTAATAATAATATATCCAAGTCTCTTCACATTTGTACTAAAACCTTCAAAAATCTTGTCAAAACAAATGGAAAATCTTGAAACTAATACAAAGTGATGCATTTTGTGATCAGGTAATTCACGGGCGGTGGGCAATGCTTGGAGCATTCGGATGCATTACCCCTGAAGTCCTCGAAAAATGGGTGAAAGTAGACTTTAAGGAGCCAGTTTGGTTCAAGGCAGGCTCTCAGATCTTCACAGAAGGTGGCCTAGACTACTTAGGCAACCCAAACCTTGTACATGCTCAGAGCATTCTTGCGGTGCTCGGGTTCCAAGTAGTCCTAATGGGACTCGTAGAGAGTTTCCGTATCAATGGCCTTCCCGAGGTTGGAGAGGGCAATGACCTCTACCCCGGAGGACAGTACTTCGACCCCCTTGGTCTTGCAGATGATCCAGTCACATTTGCAGAACTTAAAGTTAAGGAAATCAAGAATGGAAGATTGGCTATGTTCTCTATGTTTGGCTTCTTTGTTCAAGCAATTGTTACTGGAAAAGGTCCACTTGAGAACCTTTTGGATCACCTTGACAACCCTGTGGCCAACAATGCTTGGGTTTATGCCACTAAGTTTGTCCCCGGATCATAGATATTTCTTCGTATTAAATCAGTGTTGTGTTTTCAATGGACTCAAGTGAAAAATATTTTGTAAATTGTTGTAGTCCATGTGTTGGCAGTTTATGCTCTTTGTTGACATTTATCAAAGCAATTTGTGTTGTTTTGTGCTATATCTTGGTAATCATGCTTCTTTAATTGATCTAAACATGTTCATAAGTAAGAGAGGAGAGGCTAAATATACATTTCTCTACCACATCTCAGCATCAACTACTTGTTTAACAATTTCTTACATGACAAAAACATCATATTTTCACAACCCTGGGGGAAAAACTTCAGGAAAGAAGAAAGTAGAAGCATACAAGCTTGTTCCCCTTTCGCTATGATAGGCTGTTCAATTTTTCCTCAGCTTCGTAACAAACTTTTCTGCTTACGCACACTTGATCAGCCATGTAACTTTGCTCATGCTACTATAAAATGCTAATACATGTTGAAAGACAAGAACGGTCCTGCTTTCGGGGTAAAGCAGCTAAAGCTTCAGAATGTCGACTATAGTTCTTCCTGAAATAACGAATCAAGCTCTGCTCTATCCATACACAACTATGCAATTGCTGCTTTTGTGGCCCTTCTATTTAAACTTGACATTCCTCAGTAACCACCACCATTTGTGGTGGTGGTGGTGATGTCTTTCAGCTTCTTGTTGCTTTTGCAGTTTTGCCCTCGTATCCCTCAAACGAGCTTTGTAGTCTTTCTCCCAAGAATCAAATTTTTGTTTCAGGGCCCGAAACTCTTCATCAGGATTTTTTGATTCTGAATTAACCTCAACAATAGAAAGCGCTTGATTATCAAAGTTCTGTGACTGGTTCTCAAATTCTTTTGTGAGATGGCTAACTGCAATCGCGTTACTCTCTGACCGGACGGGTTTGCTCCCACTGGGTTGACCAGAAGCATTATCGAGACCCTTTCTAGCAGCAGCAAGGCTCATCTGTGTTTGTCAGAGTGAGTTCCAGGGATCAACTTCGAAAAGTTACTTTCAACAATAGAAGTTTTTAAGCAAGCAAAACAACATTACACACATAACAAAAAGTCAGTCAGTTTCTCAAGTAGTAGTAAAATTACAAGATAATCATGCAAAGGCAGCCGACAACATGATCAACAGACCACTTGGAGGAAGTTAATTTCTATGACAATGCATGAAGTAATTTCACTAGTCACAGATCTGTCAGATTGTCAATCTGAAACCAGAACTTGAAGGCTTAAAGTTCCTATGCCAATTGACATAGAAACACGCGAAGTCATTCAGTTTTCTCTCAACAAATGACAATGACACGGGGATCTACTGCTCATTTCTTAGCAAAGAGATTTTCCAAACATGCCAACATATATCATGTAAAGATCAACAATTTCACTTATGTTTGCACCAGCAACACAACTAGTTGACTGCTTTGTGCAGTACTAGGTTTTGACTATCACATTCACAATATTTTTCAAATGGACTTATTGGAATCTCTAAGCAATACAATTTCTTAATTTGAACATAATGAAAACATATCTACATTAGAGCATTTGAACTTACTTGCAAGGACATTATCTTCGCTTCCCACATCTCCTCCATTTCTCTCACCTTCTCTTGGTATTCCAACAATCGAGATTCATATTGTTCTACGTGGACCCTGAGTTCTGTTTTTTCCTGTTCCTGTTTTCTAATGGCAGCTTCTGCCTCTAAAACCCGCTTTTGAAGCACTTGTACAGGTGAAGGCCAATTTAGGTTACTCTGTTGAAGCATCAAAGGAGGGTGTCTGTCACAATCTTCAGTGTACAGATGTAATTAAGAAGAAACTACACAAGAAATCTCACTGTTGTGTCTAAAACACTAAGTGATTTGAAACAAGTTTTTTCCTTTTGTCAAAGGAAAAAGAAAATACAACCAAATGGCAACAAAACACCAAGAAGGTACAGAAACAATATCTACTATCTTAATGTACCTTGACTGTAGAATTCATCAGGTCCTGGATGCCCCTAGAGTCTGAACTATCATAATTTGATCTTGTCAAATTCTGCAAGCGATTAAAATGCTTTCGGACTAACAGCCCACGTATTACTGAAAAATTAACAATAACCGCGGCTTTATAGCAATAACAATGACTATAATAACATGTTAATAAGGCATTAAACAACTTGTAGGATAAATCATACCAGATTGGAATATAAGAGCAGCACTCAGTTCGTCATTAAGTCTTTTTGCAACTTGCTGCCTCAAATTTATCATAATACTGTATTGCCTTCTAACAATATCAGCACGCGCAACTGCAGAAACATGTTAATCAGCTATAAATTCAAGCACTTTATTTCTGTATAAAAATGGAGAGCAGTGGGATATAAAATATTTCCGTGTAAACTTTAGAATATAAATTACAAATCAACAAAATGTCATTCTTTTTTTTTCATACCAATACATAAATATATATCTGATAACAGACAACTTAATTAGTTATAAGGGTATCTTCATCCAACAAAACAAAAAAAAAATGTAATTCTTACATGATTGCAGTGTAATCGTCGCTTTCTTCAATTCCTTGAAGTCACGACGAGCCAGATGACGACGAAAGTATTTCTGCACCTTAAGTGTGCCTTGTAAAATTCGTTTTCTAGTATCCTCTAATGCCCCAATCTATTAGGCCAGATAGCACGTCACTGTAATAATTTATTAAAGTAGCGTGTAATTTCAAATATGAGCAACATGATGCACTTTTGACATGAATCTATGAGGACTATTTTCAGTTTATTTCACTGAAAGCGGTTGAATGTTTGGTGAAGTGGAATAAGTAAATTAGGAAATCACAAATTTCTGGAATCTTATCCTTTGGGAGTTTCATATTTGGTACATGCAGATAATTACTTTTACATCTTCTCTTACTTCATAATTCATTTTAATTACTCATATTTAAATATTTTAATTTTACATATTCTAGCAGATGAGTTCTTTTGGGTAAACTCTTTGTGACTTGTTACTTTCTGTTTATCCAGAAAAAAGCTTTTCTTTAATTGGATGAATTAAGCTTTGGCTGACATTTGTTAGTGAGACCTTGTTCGTTATTCCTTGTTCACTTGACTCATCTGTTTTAATGATGATTTCATATCTAATCTACGCGTTTTTGGCAATATAAGTAATACTAAATGCATCTAATCCAACATGTGTATAAAACTCACCTGCCCAATGCGGAAATATAACTTTGTATAACCAACTTGATACATTTCAGGCTGGACTCCAAATTGCTGGAGAATGGAGGCTGATATACTTAGTGGATCCTGAGAGACACCAAACTCCGAAAGAAGGAAGCCATACCTTAAGATTCTCAAGTATTAGAAACGTTTATCGATTTAAAAGGAGAAGTAAAATTAACTTAAACCACACTGGTCCCTGTAATTGCAGTTCACCTTTCAGAAAATTCTTGATGTGTCAGTCGAGTAGGATACCCAGATCTTGATATTCTGACTACCTCCAGAACTCCACAGCAACGTAGTTGCTCTAAGACGAGATGCTTTTCATATAAGCCAGGAATCTGTTTAGAATTTGGTTTAATACAGCGAATGAAGTGTGGTGTAGAGTTATCCAACTTCTGCATCAATTTGAACAATTGGCCCTGCAAGCAAGAAGGATTGATAGGATAATCACACTGCAATTTCCGAAAGAAAAAAGGCTCCAAAATGCTATTGTAACTGCTAAATGACAAATGCCTAACCTTCTACTATTCCTTTGTTGATTACATTAGAATATCACAATCTAGGATTCATTATGTGCAAGCAGACATCTTTGTGTAATATCCAAATTACTTCACACGATTTAAAGCAGAATATATATCAAGGTAGACTTGGTCCTCTGAAACACAACTCATGTTACTACTAGTAAAACTGACAAAGACTTCTTACTTTGAACTTCGTTCCAACACTGTGTCTATGGAACTCAGAGGCACCCAAGCCATGACTTGGTTGTTTCGGAGTTTGATTTTGCATGATGGAGGCAAACAATTGAGGCATCTGGCTACTGCACGATAAAAGTAGTTCTATGGTACCAGGTTGCAATGGATCTCTGTTCTTTTCCAAGAAACCGGCAGTGTTGTATAGAACCTTCAAAAATTCCAATTGATACTCAAACACAAGATTGTAATAATAAATTTTAAGTCATATCCTGTACCAATATGGAAGATAATACCGTTTAGAGTTCTGTTCTATTTGAAAAGGTTCCTGATTTGATAAGAATCATAAGAATCAAGGACGAATCATATATAATTATCTACAAGGACCTTGTACTATTTAGTGCACCGTCAACGTTGATTCGCTATATTAGCATTTTCGAGAGTAAAATTGTAGAAAAAACATGTACTTGAACTAACCTCTCCAGCGTAGTGGCGAACAGTGAAAGCTCCACCTCTTTCTCCTTTAAAGCAAGGAGTGTCATCCAAGTGCTCCTTGAGCTTATTGGCGAATGTCAAATCACTGCCATTGGGAAAATGTGATTCCTCGTCCAATAAAGATATTAATCCAATGGGTTTCTGCAAGTGAAAGAAGTTCTAACAGATGATAGATGATCACAATTTAATACATGCTCAAACAGTAATGTTTGATAGCTGAAAATAATCCAGTCCAGCATGTAACAAGTTCATCATTGGGAAAAACATATATCTTTTTAAAGCTAACAAAAAGAAAATTATGTTTTGTAATACCAAAAGTTTGCAAGCTATCGAAAAACAATTAAATTCACAGTTAAAAATGAAAAAAAGAAACAAGAGAAGGCATGAAAGATTCCACCATGACATAAAAATTGCAAAGATAACACTTAAAGAATGAAATACACAAGCTTAAGTTACCTTCTCAAATAGATCCAAGCACTCCTGGTTGTCCTCAAATTCCACTTTTGTCCAATCAATTCCATCGGACTCATACTCCTGAAGCAATACTGGGAAGTTAGCATGTTGGACTGCAAATACTGCCACCTCTAGAGACTTTTTAGACATGAACAAATCTTTGCGATCTACACAGTCCCTGCCATTTTTGGCTCAAAAGTCGGAGTTCCATCAAGATTGTCAAGTAATATTTCCAATTGCAATAGACAACTACTTCTGTCAAACCACCATGGGCAGAGGAAAGGTATTTTAGAAACAGCCTCAATTTTTCACTTCCTAATGCCCCTAATCTTGGGTGTTCAGGCTGTTGGAAGCAGTGGCCTTTGCCAAACTAATAACAGGGTGAATAAGGAACTCATATGATAAAGAATGTAGAAAATTTGCTGGTTTTATTATTGTCTGTGCATGAGTTACATGTTCTAAAGTTTGCTTTTGTTCGGTGGTTGGCTTAGACTCATTTTTAGATACCACACTACCGGTTTTAATTAGAGCAGCCATGCTCATGGATAAATTACCATAGTTTAGCAGTTCCAGCTATCTTGGTGATGTCTAAAAAGTATGCTTTAAAATCTGGTCTATTTTATTTACGGACAGAGCTGATTGTGTTCATATTAGAAAAGAAATTTACCTCAGTATAACCAGAGTCATCAATACCATCAACTGGAAACTGGACCTCTTGAGCTTTAAGCCCTTTCAATGGAAGTCATTTCATATCCTGATCTTGGCCTCTGAATTATTTGAGTTTGTTTTTTACTGTCTTTCACTCAAATAATATGTTTTGGTCCTCTTATTGTCCTAGCTACCTTAAGACTAATACCACTGGGTTTTTTTATAATTTTAATATCCTGTCTAATTGTCTATGATGGTTTTTTTTATAATATTAATATCCTGTCCAAGCTGGGAGTATTTGTTTTTATATATACTTCAATGAAGATGTGAATAATGATAAGAAGAGAACCCGTTGTCAGATAGTTCTAAAAATTGAACAGTAATAAGCTGGTAGCTCACCTCTTGCTGAAGTTTAAAGAGATGACGATTGAAGTGCTGCTGCAGTCTCTCATTTGCATAGTTTATACAAAATTGTTCAAAGCTATTTTTCTGTAATAGTAAATGATATCATCATAAAGGTGAAATGCTATAAAACATCAACAAATATATTTATTATCTACCTTAAACGACTCAAATCCATAGATATCTAGAATGCTTATGGATCTCCCAGTTTGGCGTTTGCCCTTCACAAGTGACCTATTGATTTCCTCTACAAGCCATTCAAACAAGCTTGCATATACAAATTTTGCCAGTGCATCCCTTGCATCAATTGCCTAAAAAAAGATATATGTTATAGCATGAGAAGGTAATGATGTACGCGTCATGTCTAAAAAAATTCCTTTAACAGTGAGTTGCAGGTGCCCCTGTCAGGCATGCACTAAAAAATGGAGACAATGGCCATCACATAACTTTACCTACCTGCTGTAGTGTTAGTTTCTTAGCAACGGTCTCCTTCCCAGCTTGGATTTTATGGGTAGATAAAGCTAAAATGAGGTCCTCTAAACTGCAACCGAGCAAATTAGCAACCCTTTTGGATGCTGCAATAGAAGAGTGAACACCGTAGTGACATGTTAAATCAAGAACTAAACCAAAACTCCAAAAGCAATTGCAAAGATTAAACTCTTAAAAAACTTAACATAATTTCCTTTGTGGATTCACTAGAAATATGCACAGAGATGCTATCTACTTTAAAGTTTAGTATTATACAACTCAAGCCCTTTATAAGATAAAGCAGTCAAATTATGATAAAACTAAATTCCAGGACCCCTGCACAAGCGAATCAGTCATTTATTACAGTGCATAGCTTAGCTGGATTGAGGTTAATATTAAGTATGAGGACAATAATCCATGGTTTTTCGATCTGGAATAGTATAGCTTGTCTAGAGAAATTTTTTTATTAAGTACTATTATTTTTTACTATGTAAAAATTGTTGTCTAACAATTTAACTAGTACTAATCTTTCACACACTTTCTTTAATGTATTCTTACACTAGTCTAGGTGACTAAGTTGAGGAGAGAAGTTCATCGAGTGTCGAAGATTGCACTATTTATTAAAAACTAAAACCCGAACAAAAAACAGTAACTTGCCACCAGTGCCAGCCTGAGTAAGTGCATAAAACTCGACGCAGAATAGTAGTAAAACAAAGACAAAGGCTTACATAGTTGAGTGTAAATATGTGATGCTACTGTTCTTGGAGTAGTAAGTCTATTTACACGCAACCACATTATAAAGAGAGGAACTAAACGAGTCAATGTAAATGTTATCATGTTACAATAAAACAGTTTATAGCACCTTGCTGACATGGAAATCAATAGGTGTATTATATTTTTTCACCACCATGTCTCGTCGATTTCAAATCTCAAAAACATGACCAGAAATGCCTGCCAGATTGAGATTTTATGTAAAACAATTTGAAATCGTAATCAATCAGAGTGCCGAAGCTGTCAGGTATATGGTGCATCTCAAAATTTGGCTATCACCGCATATACAAGGATCTGTCAGGTCTTGGTAAGGACAAAAACAAAATCCTTGTTAAATTTCTGTAATTTTCCTACGGCTTACCCATATGTATGTGCCATTTCCTTGTTAGTTAGTGATTGGATTTAATAAGTTAACACTGATTTTGGAGGTGTAATCAGTTGTGTTGAATCAAGATTATTTCCTAGCTTCGTAGACTACTTTATGGCAGATTTTTATTCAATTATAATGCAGTAACTCTAGAAGATCAAGTAATAGAAGTTCAGAAACTTGTCATCAAAACATATCTGAGTGCTAGTATTGTGAAATTAAACAGAATTAGCATAGAGAAATTTACCTTCATTATCCAAAACCTCCACGTGATTTTCATTTTCAACAACCCGAAATGATATGTTTCCCATCCATAATACAGCTGCTAACATTTCAAAAGCATGTTGTCGATCTTCTTCAGACATGTGAATCATGTTCAGGGCTTCCTGAAGAAATATAAAACAATATTATGACATACCAATATTATACAAGACATATAAAAACGTAATATCCATAAATGACAAGTCGTTAATTTTTGTTGATGATTCTTTTTATATTACCATAAGTTGTGTAAATTTCTCAGCATCATTGACATTGTCAACTACCATTTGGCTGCTTTGGTTAAGATATTTGTACTCGCTTGCTGCTTTTAAGTTCAACATCTCTGTTATTTAATAAAAGTAAACATGTCGAAGGTTAGAGTATTATATGTCTGCAATTAATCAATGGAATGCAGAATACATCTTATAACCAGATGTACGATTCACAACTACAATATTCATCAGAAATGCAATGATGCAAAGTGCAGGATTCCACCCTAATAGCTTACAAACTTCCAAATATTGCAACAAAATGAAAGCCATATAATCAACTTTAACATGCTATCCCAAAAACAAATTAATGGTAGATGCTGATATCTTGTAAGCATTTGACTCTTGGCATATAGCTAAACTTATACTTGTACTTTCTGTTCATTCTGTGAATATTTTTTTAAAATCGGAAATGGAGGGAAAATGGGGGCATGTTCTAATTATCCTTCCCTTCCAATAGGCAATACCAGACCACAACATGATGTCCATTGCACCAGTGATTTAGCAAGACCTCGAATTTTATACACTTTGGTGCTAGGAATGAATTTGTTGAACCTTATGACCATATACTGGTTTATCTATTAGAAATTCAGAATATTACATTTGTGATATGCTTATAGTGACATGTGTATTTTACAAGAGAAAAATAATTTACCAGAGTGTCTTCAATGGCTGGCGCCCATGAAAGGTGCCACCTTTTTCAAATCATCCTAACTATTAATTTCTTTCTTTTTCTCTCATCAACATCACTCTTGGCACATTTCATTCAGAAAGTGCTTCAATAATTGGCAACCCTAAAAGTTACTTTTTATATTAATAAATCATCGTAATTTATGTAGAATATTAATTAATTACTATTTTAGTCACATTTGGTCTCGCAATTTGGCACCGTACCAAAGAGTGCCAAAAGTTGGCACTAGAGAGCCAACAGGAGGTCAATGCCATGCCACATGACAGTTGGTACTTTTTGGCACACACCATTAAAGATGCTCTTAGAACTACTCAGGTGTTGAGCTCCTTTGTTATGCACACAGCTAACTGTAGATCAGCCGATAATGAAGATAAACAACCTCTAAGAGCAGATGAAGCCCCAGCACAAATCTGGTAGAAGATATGATATGACCTCTCCCCTTGTGCCAGCTGAACCACTCTCGACTGCACAAGAGACGCTTCAAATAGATATATTTCTTTTATAATAGGAATACATATAAATTAGAGAAAGTACTGATTTAATATAACATTAAAGTAACTTGCCTTTTCAAGAAGAACTATCCCCCAATTAGCGTAAGCGTTGATATTTGATTACATATGCAAACATCATAGCAATTCAGTTGATTTAGTTACTGGTAGCAAATGGTGACCAACGAAATATGCTGCATAAGTTAACGCAATTTTTAAGATCAAACTTACAAGTCTGAATTTTGGCACCGCATATCTTCCCCACAGCACTAAAATAAATTTCTGTTAGTTTTCCCTGGTTAGCATCAAAGTAGTTAAAGATGTATAGACAAACTTCACAGCTATGGCTCTGTTCCTAAATATACGGGAGTTTTTTTTAAAAAAAAAGGAAGAAATGATCGAAGAAAGCTTACAAATCGACTAGAATTGTCATTTCTGGAAGTTTTTGCATTGCCAAATGCTTCTAGTATAGTACTTGTTTGAAGGATTTTCTGCTCCATACCGCCACTACCACCACCAAGAGCCCCCAAGTATTGCATAGCAATTTTTGCTGTTTCGGTTTTTCCTGCTCCACTTTCCCCACTACAGAATTCATAGAAATGCTTTCTAATCATTGAAACACGTATGTAACCAATAAAACTTAAGATAAATAATCATAGCATTCAGTAAAACCACCTACCTTATTATTAGTGATTGATTTACTTCATCTGCAAGTCTCACAACAAAAAATACTGTAAGAGTGAAGATTGAATGCAATAAATCTATTCCCCAAGTCTTTGAGACCTGATTTCACTAACCTCTCATCATTTCGTTATAGGCAGTATCAGCTATGGCATAAACATGAGGGCTGTCCATAAGTTTCTGTCTGTAAGCTGCGACATAATCGTTCCCGTAAAGTTTGAGCTTCTTAAAGGGATTGATTGCAATCAAAACAGTTCCAGCCTTACTCTATTTGGGGGAGGGGCGAAAACATGGTTTAGAATCAGAAAGGGAAAATGAGTTGTCAGATAAGTGAAAACTATTAAATGTACATACATAAAATTTATCATGAGTAAATCTGAAGTGAAGGTTATGAAGAACCGATGGCTCATTCAAATAACTAAGTTGTATAAGATCATCTACACCCTCAAGGATACCAGGATTTGCAGGTAACAGTTCTCCGGTACTTGCTATCACCAACTACAAAGACACCAGTAGAAGAGAACACGATTATTTAACCAAGTATATTACAAGCTTATAACATGGCATGCATGAACTCACATTTCCATTCCCAAGCAACACAGACGCTGTTTCTGCAGAAGTTGATTGTATTTGTCCTAATTCCCACTGCCCATCTTTAAGTTGACACCAAACTCGGAGTTTCTGAAACAAAGTAACTTGAATGAGTATATGAAGAAATTCATTTTTTAAATAAATTTCCTATAGGATGTCTGTTAAGCAACACAAGTTTAATTTAATTATGTACACAGTAGGCACAATCCAGATTGACATTTATGTACTCTTTACTTTGCAGTATTTTGAAATTTAAAAACAAATCTACTTATTCATTACTTCGCTCCCAGAGCAAATCAATTGTATACAAAGAAAATTTGTAAATACAATAATGATAATGATTATACACTTAACAGTTAAGATAGATTAAAGTATTAAACAAACAAAAGGTATATGCAGTTGGATCCTAATCCAACACTACAAACAGGCAAAATGGAATTGTTCGATAATCAATATGTAACAACAATGTTCAACTTTTAATTGCAACCAACCAAACAATTGACATGAACACATTCCTTGCCTACAAAAGTATCTTAACAAAATCCAACTGCTAATTAAAAAATAGTCATTGCTTATCTTAAGCTATAATGCATTATGCAACCCTGTATCTTTTTTTTTTTGACAAAATGCTTTTTATAAATTGCATCAACCAAAATTACAACTTAATTTCAATAGGAACAAAACTCCCATCGAAAAAAACACAGTCAGGATTAAACAAATAAACGAGCTAAGCAAATAGTCGCTTATGTTTTCAGACTGTTTAACATAATGAATCTCACGATTCTTTGAATGAAAAAAGATTAAAATGGCTTCCTGATCGATCATACATGCATCAATTCTGGAACTAGTAATATCACAAATGACCTTCACATACGCACCACCTGTAGCCCAATGTTCAGAAGCACCCAAGCTATCTACATGCCAAAAACCAGCTATAGACAAGCCGAGAGTGAAAGATCTCAAAAGATGAACACATTTTAGTTGTGAAAAGTAAGCTCTTGTAATAATCGGCACCAGCCCAAATTTATTGCACGGAAAACAGATCTCCCACAAAACCACATAAATCATTTTCAAAGTAGCCAGATTAACTCAAGCATGACTAAACAAAAACATAACAAACACTCCAAAAGGAGAGACAGATACACACTCCAAGAGGAGAGACACACAAATACCCAAAAAAAATTGGGTTTTATTGAAAAGAAATAAACGAGAGTAAAAAATGAAGGGATTGGGGCTTTCCACTGGAGAAACCCTGTATCTTAAAAAGGCTTATGACTGTATCCTGAAAATCAGTTGATATTAGTTTAGAGAGAAAGCCTGGTCTGTAAATTTTCGAGACAAAAAACACTCGGAAACAGAGATCACAACAATAGTTTCCAAGAGATTACAATTTCATTCATCTAAACTAAGCCTTTCTCTCAAATGTTTATCCATGCTTTAGCCGTAATTGATCAGTGCCATAAACAATCCAGAGTTGTTTACTGTAATTAGTAAAAGGTAAGAGCTAAACAATTCATATATAACACATATCACTAAACAAACGTCATAAACAGTACAGAGTTGTTTACTGTAATTAGTAAAAGGTAAGAGCTAAACAATTCATTTATAACACATATCACTAAACAAACGTCATAAACAGTACAGAGTTGTTTACTGTAATTAGTAAAAGGTAAGAGCTAAACAATTCATTTATAACACATATCACTAAACAAACGTCATAAATAGTACAGAGTTGTTTACTGTAATTAGTAAAAGGTAAGAGCTAAACAATTCATTTATAACACATATCACTAAACAAACGTCATAAACAGTAAAGAGTTGTTTACTGTAATTAGTAAAAGGTAAGGCGATTTAGCAACAAAAAAAAGGTAAGAGCTAAACAATTCATTAATAACACATATCACTAAACAAACGTCATAAACAACACAGAGTTGCTCACTGTTATTAGTAAAAGGTAAGCGCTAAACAATTCATTTATAACACATATCACTAAACAAACGTCATAAACAGTACATAGTTGTTTACTGTAATTAGTAAAAGGTAAGAGCTAAACAATTCATTCATAGCACATATCACTAAACAAACTAAAATTCAACAATGAACTTTAAAAAGATATGCACAATCGTACCTTACTGATGAAATAACCAAGATTATCATTCAACTCGGGATCTCTAAACTTAGGCAATGGAGAAGATTCATCAGCAAAACCAGCATTGTCCTTATTATCATGCTCCACATACTCCTCGAAATTGACATCACATAACATAACAGAAGCATAAGGCGATTCATCCGGTCTAGCTTCCTTAGATCTCCTGCCTCCAAAACTACCACCTAACGATCTTCTAATCTCTCTCTTTCTCACCTTTTTACTAATATCAGGTACACTAAACTTATCTGGCAATGACCGTTTAGCGACAGATGGCCTACGAGCCTTAGACGTAGGCCGTGATGGCAATGCCGGTGGTAAGTCCTTGGGATGCTCTTCCTCGTCTCTTTGCTTGAGGGAATCAAGCATTTCCTCCAGCGAACTGCGAGCTGCAGAGTGCATTTTCTCCATGTTTGCAATATTATGTCGTGAATTTCAATGATTTCGAATGTGATCTTGCAGAAAATCGAATTTGAGACCCCTGTTTATGATCACATATGGACAATGCATGTACAAAATTACATGTTCAATACATTGCATGCAGTAAAATTGTATCATGTTCACCTAATATGTACCGATCATTACAGAAACTGGAGGAATCTGTACATACATGCATATGAGTATACAATCGGATTGTTTTGAATTGTTGAAGATGGATGAGTAGGATTCATAGGCGAAGCTGATTGGAATTTCAATCTCAGGTTTTCGTCAAAAGATATTCATGGAGTAAAATCGGATGAAAAAGAAAAATGACCAAATTTTTGTAATTAACAATTTGGGGAGAAATAGACCAAAATCTCACTTCACAGTCTAAAATTGTCCAAAATGTGATTTCGGAGAATAATGAACCAAAATAACATTTCACCACAACCCAAAATAACATTTCACCACGTTACATCCTATAAACGCTACACAATGTAGATGTAGCGTTTTGTTCTTTTTTTAACTTTTCAAGGCCATCACGTTGGTTCATCTAACATTTTGTATATTTTATTTTATTTATTTTTTTGAACTTTGTTTGAGGTATAGTTTAGGGGCCCGAAAACATCACTTAATGTATGTTTTCGATATTTCCTTTTCTTTAATTTTTTTAAAATTTAAGAGTATACCATAATTTAACAATTTTTAACATTCAGGATTCATCAATCCCTTTTTAGGTTTTAGAAATATTAAAAAAAAAATTAATAAATATTATACTGATTTAGGGTTTAGGCTCTAGGGCCCTAAACCCTAATTTAAGCTAGCCCTAAACCTTAGAAACCATAAAATGTAAATTTCAAATTAAACAATTTTTGTTGTGAATGGATGTCCCTTGAACTTTCTAGATATTGTGAATGGATGATCATAGAACATTCTAGGTTTAATCTTTTAATCTTTCATAAATATGAGTCTGTTGACTTCTCAAGTTCATGTATCAAGTTCATGTATCTTGTATATCCTACACTTATAAATAGTCATCTGAATGGAACTTGTAAACTCACTTGAAAATAATATATTCTCTCTTCTTCTCTTGGTGTATCTATTACTATATTTATAATACGTTATCAGCACGATTTGCTTAAAAAGTTTGGAGGCCTCTTACCGTACAAGAAGTCACCTACATATCTTCTTTGTTTATCTCACCTAAGGTATGTAATCTTTCATGTTAAGATAACTTGATTTGTTATAATATCTTTAGTCTTTACATAAACATATATTCAGAATATGTCTATTTTTGGTATTATACTTCTTTGCACTGGACATATAATAAAAGAAAAAAATACATGTATGTGTCCCGCCTTGTAATTTGTTTTATATGTACATAATATTAAACCTAGCTAGAAGATTTATCATATGTTAGATTAGTTAATTACCAAAACTAGTTGTTTTAATGTGCCCAAAATATACAAAATTATTAGTTTATAAGCATTTATGTAAATATATAGTTTCATTTTAAATCATGGATGCAAGTGATAAAAGTTGTTTATGGATTATATGATACCTGTTATATAATAGGCATCAAAAGTTTATATGGTAATCTCTGGAAATATTTTATTCTACCCACATCAATGATAATTATAAGTTTTCTAGTATATATAATTTGTTTAGCTTCACATGCATGTATTTAGACATCACAATTTTATTTTTGTAAAATTAGATATACATATATGTTTGAAATAATAATAATATAATTTTGTAATTATTTTTCTAAAAAAGGCAAACTTCACCAAACTTAAATTTGAGGCTGTTGATATCACCGGAAAGAATTATTTATCATGGATACTAGATATTGAAATTCATTTGGCCGCACAAGGTCTTGGAGACACCATTAAAGAGGGAAACAAAGAATTTGAATCAAACCGCGCAGAAGCGATGATTTTTCTCCGCCATCATCTCCACGAAGGACTTAAAACTGAATATCTTACTATGAAAGATAAATATGATCATCAAAAGACTGTGATTTTTCCAAAAGCTCAGTATGATTGGATGCATTTGAGGCTTCAAGATTTTTAAAACCGTCAGTGAATATAACTCCGCGCTTTTTAAAATCAGTTCTCATCTAAAATTATGTGGAGAAAATATTATTGACGCGGACATGTTAGAAAAAACTTATTCAATTTTTCATGCATCGAATGTACTCCTCCAGCAACAATATCGTGAATAAGGTTTTACAAAATATTCAGATTTAATTTCTTGTCTTTTTGTTGCCGAATAAAACAACAAGCTTTTGATGAAAAATCATGAGTCTCGCCCACCTGGCTCTAGCCCTTTCCCTGAAGTGAATGCGACAACTTATAGTTTTGGGCGTGGACGTGGACGAAGTCGAGGAAATCAAGTAAGAAACAACTATCTTTGTAAACAAGGAAAATCAAATTACAACCCGAAATTTGTGAAAAAGATGAAAAGGTGGAGAAAGATAAGAGATGGCAAAAGAATGTTGAGAATATTTGTTATAGATGCGGTATGAAGGGTCATTGGTCGCGTACATGTCGTACGCCTAAGCACTTAGCTGACCTATACAAAGCATCCTAGAAGTAGAAAGGAAGATTACTGAAGCAAATTTAGCTTTCCAGAATGAAGGACCCGAGTACAACCCCTCTGACATGACACATTTAGATGCGCCTGATTTTTACGAAATCCCTGAAGGAAGCGGCAATATGAATGATACAAATATGATATAAATAATTGTTTGGATGAAAGTTTTTTTTATTATGTGTAAGACATTTTATTGATTATTATTAAGTTACTAATTCTATGTACTTTTATTTGAAGTGCTATGGATATTTCTCATTCTCACATTGATCACAAAATAAACGAAGATATTTGTCTTGTGGATAGTGCAACTACTCACACCATTTTTAAAAATGAAAAATATTTTACTCATCTACAAAAATATAAAAGTAATGTATATACAATTTCCGGAAGTACAAGTATAATCGAAGGCTCCGGAAGAGCTCATATTTTGTTACCTGAAGGAACAAAATTTATTATAAATGATGCATTATTCTCTCCGAACTCACAAAGAAATTTATTAAGTTTTAAAGATATTCACAGAAATGGATATCATGTCGAAACATTGATTAAAGTGAATAAAGAATTCCTTAATATCACATGCATCATTTCGGGTAGGAAAAGTATCAAGGAACAACTACCCGCCTTTACTTCCGGATTATATTATACAAACATTCGTACTATTGAAGCAAATGCTATCAAAAACCAGAAGTTTATTGATACAAATAATTTTATGATTTGGCATGACCGGTTGGGACATCCGGGATCAAGTATGATGCGGATAATTATTGAAAACTCAAATGGGCATCCATTGAACAATCAGAAGATTTTTCAGACTAATGAATTCTCTTGTGCTGCTTGTTCTCAAACTAAGTTGATTATTAAGCCCTCTCCAACAAAAATAGGAGTTGAATCTCCGAGATTTTTGGAACGTATTCAGGGTGACATATGTGGGTCCTTTCACCCTTCATGTGGACCATTTAAATATTTTATGGTACTAATTGATGCATCAACAAGGTGGTCACATGTGTGCTTATAATCGTCTCGTAACCTGGCGTTTGCGAGACTACTTGCACAAATAACGCGATTAAGAGCACAGTTCCCGAATCATAATATTTACACGATCCATTTAGATAATGCTGGGGAATTTACTTCACGTGCATTTAGTGATTATTGTATGTCAATTGGAATAAAAGTTGAACATCCGGTTGCTCATGTTCACACACAAAATGGCCTTACGGAATCATTTATTAAAAGACTCCAATTGATTGCTAGACCTTTAATTATGAGAACAAATCTCCCAATTTCAGTTTGGGGGCATGCTATTTTACATGTTGCAGCACTTATACGCATCAGACTCACAAGTTATCATAAATTTTCTCCCTTACAATTGGCCTCTGGAAGAGAGCCTAATATTTTCCATCTTAGGACTTTCAGGTGTGCGGTATATGTCCCTATTGCTCCACCACAACGTACAAAGATGGGTCCCCAAAGAAAATTAGGGGTATACATCGGTTATGAATCTCCCTTTATAATAAAGTATCTCGAACCTTTGACCGGTGATATATTTACAACAAGGTACGCTGACTGTCATTTTGATGAAACAGTTTTTCCAATATTAGGGGGAGAAAACAAGATTATCTTAAAATCAGGGGGAGAAAAAAACTGCTTGAAAAAGAAATTACATGGAATGCATCAACATTAAATATTTATGATCCTCGTACAAATCAATGTGAACTAGAAGTTCAGAAAATAATTCAGTTACAAGGCATTGCAAATCAATTACCTGATGCATTTACTGATATAAATAGAGTGACTAAGTCACACATACCAGTAGAAAATGCTCATGCAAAGATAGAAGTCCCAGAAGGACAAATAATCAAAGCAAGTGAATCAGGACCTCGCATGAAGCGAGGTAGGCCGATCGGTTCCAAAGATAAAAACCCTCAAAAAATAAAAGGGGTAAAAAGTGGAGATGAGAGACCTGTGACACGATAGATGAAACCTCAAAAGAGGACCAGGTACCTGAAAATGTTGAAAGTGAAGAGATCTCGATTAATTATGTTGTCACAGGAAAGATATGGAACCGATATGACACTACCGTCGACGAAAATTTTGCATATAATGTAGCGCTCGATATAATGACAGAAAATGAGGATCTTGAACCAAAATCCGTCGATGAATGTCGACGTAGAAATGATTGGCCAAAGTGGAAAGAAGCAATTGAAAATGAATTGAGCTCACTTAATAAACATAAAGTGTTTGGACCTGTAGTCCGAACCCCTGAATGGACAAAACCTGTTGGTTTCAAATGGGTATTTGTGTGAAAGAGAAATGATAAAAATGAAATTGTAAGATACAAAGCATGTTTAGTTGCTTAAGTTTTTTCGCAAAAACCAGGCATTGATTATGAGGAAACATATTCTCCTGTAATGGATGGAACGACCTTTCGTTATCTTATCAGTCTTTCAGTGATTGAAAAAATAGAAATGTGTATGATGGATGTTGAAAAAAAAATAATTTGAAATCCAAATTAAATACCCGTAACATTGAAAATTCAAAAATATTCTTTAAAATCTCAATTGAATACGTTTAAAAATGTGTTCACTTACTAGTAATTGAATGAATTTTCGCATGAATTGGTCATACCGCCACGAATAAAAAGTATGTTATTTCCTTGAAACAAAAGAACTCATTCCATTCTATCAAACTATTAAATTTCATTTCTTTAGTTTTACATTTCATTCATTCGTAATTTCATTTGAGTCTCATTTCATTTAGGGTTGTAAACGAACCGAGCTGTTCGTTAAGCTCGCTCGAGTTCGATAAACTCGGTTCGACAGCCTACCGAACTAGAGTTTGACCCAATTTTTTTTATCCGTTAAGCTTAACGAACGAACTGCTGTTTGACTCGTGTTTGGTTAGAGTTCGGGAAACTCGAGTTTGTTCGAGAAAAAGTGTAAATTCAACATACTTTATAGCTGGAATAAGTACATATGTGCATGATAAATTCATTTTATTCATCACCAGGAGTTAGTGTTGGACAAACTTAGTATTTTAGACTAAGTTGTGAATCATTTTGAGACTCTATATGAGTGAGACACATTATGTGTTAGTGGTGTGTATTTATTGGAACGTATTCTTCTCTTCGAGGGGATTCCAACGCATATTAACACGCTCAAAATGAGTAAAAAGTGAATGAGAACTGATGTTCCAAAGTTTTACCTTTTAATATGAAAAGTGGTTTTGTACCACATCGAGAGTAGCACAAACCTATTCCTTAGTTTTTCTTATAAATACCATGTACCACATCGAAAAGAAAAACAAGTCCTTTCAAGCCTCTCTTTATAAATAGAGTCTTAGGGCACCAGTTTTATTAAGTCGAGGAAATAAGAGTCATCTCTTTCATTCTCGGTCTCTTTAGTATTAAATTTTTCCAATATTCCGGTGATAGTTCTCGGGCTCAGTTCAAGTTCGCTGAGAGTATATTCGATCTATCGATTATACTAGTATCTCGTTTTATCCTGGGAAGCAGGTCGCTAAACACGGATGGTGCGGGGCGAAACTGCTTTAAGGAGACAGTTTTCTGGACTCGAGATTAAATCCAATCTCTGTTTGTTTTCTCAAACCCTTCTCCTAATTTAATTGTTAATTCTCATATGCTTATGTGATTTAAGAATTAACAATGTTTTTGTGAAGTAGTTATATATTCAATATATATATATAACAATGTCTTTATCGTACAAGATTGATAACAATCTTAAAGCAGTTTTCTTCAATTTTCATACTTTCTTGTGAGTAGACGCAAAAGTCAATTTGATTGTTTAAATTGGATTTATTTATGGGTATATGAGTGGCCATTATTTGCCTCATTAATTAAATTAAATTTAGTGCGTTAATTTCTTTGATCACTTGTTGCCATGTGCTTGAAATTAATATAAATTTGATTTTAAGTGGTGCTTTGTTTAAGCATAACAGGTACGAGGCAAAAGTAAGCACAAAGTTGTTGGATAATTGGTTTCTTATAAGGCTATTGATGCTTTAATGGTTATTGATTTATGATCAACTTATATTCAAGTGGACATATTTGGTGACATCTCTTTCGGGTTGATCATTATAAATTGGTAGATTAAACCCAAATTTATAATTCGTCCATATTTTTGCTATTAATGGATAGCTTATTATGTTTTGTTAACATGGTGATTGATTTCTTAATTCTGAATTGATTTTGGAATTATTAGTACACTGATACAAGAATCATATATGCTATAGTTTACATGCATGTTTGCAAGTTCATAACATGATATTGCTATGCAATTAAATGATATGGCTACATAAATGTGACCCTTCATGATGGAACTTGATTATTTGGTGATTAATTTTTTAATCATTGTTGAGTGATGATAAGGCATTAATTATTATTGTTTAATCTTTAATAATGGAGTTATATCACAAACTTGTAATACTGGATAGAATGCAGTAACATGTTTGTTGTTAAATAATGTGACGAGGTGGGCAGCTGAAGTGAACCAGATTTACAATTGCTCAGGATTCTCCACATTAAAAAACCTAATGGGCCTGGAGTACAGGTTATGGGTCGGCACATAAATTATATTTTTCTGGTTGGATTTTTCCTCCAGTTAAATAGTAATTTCACGTGTTGGTGTCGGTCTGCTGCGGCAGTGACACACGAGCCTATTATAGTGATCCATGTGATACTTAATACGGCGAATATTGATATCAGTATTTATGCTGAACTTCGGAGAGAATCCGAAAAGTTGTTAACCCTAACGCATCAGTTGATCAAGGATCACTGAATGTGGGTTTATTGAAGATTTATGTTCTTCCTTGGGCCTTTTCTGGTTGTACCAGTAGGTGAGCCATAAATGTAGGTTCGTGTGAACCATGTAAATATTTTCGAGAAATTCGGTAATTGAATTTTTAATGATAAGAACTACGGGAAGTTCTTTTAACATGATATTAAAATCTTATAGGTTTTAATGAATAACGTAAAACCTGCTCAGATGAGAGGTAGTGACACGATACGTGTTTACTGTCTAGTTTGATAGTAAAACATTTGTCACTCGTACTCGTAGTCGAGTCAATATTGAAGCTAAATAGAGAGATGTGTGCTCTATAAACTCAAGGGTAAATCCAACTTAATACAGATAATTAAGATGGTTGTGAATAAATTTGATGATAAATAATCACCGGGCAAATTCTGTTTGCAACGTGAATATTCATGAGGTCGTTGCACCTTACTCGCATTATATAAATGGAGTAGATGCAGGCTTGAGTTGCGCTCTGAGAGAGATGCAAAACGATTGTGATCAGCTCAGACTATCACTGAATTTGAGGATATTAGTTACGAAGGGCTAATCGTTCCTTAAATATGATACCACATAAGGAAATAATTAAATTTCCTATTAGTTTTGGAATATTTTCTGACATTCTGTAAAATATTAAAATTGTGGGGGTATCTAAAATAGAAAATTATTGAATTTTCTATGAATAGTGGAATGTAATGAAACATTCTTGAAAATAATTGAAATGTGGGGGTATCTCGAAACTTGATACCAATACCTCTGTTGGTAGCATGAGATCCAAAATCAATTGAGATATTTTGGATGGATACATAGACAATGGTTGAGTCTAATAATATCCGATATATGAATCTAATTTTTGAGATTCGTAAGAATACTATTACAGAGTTTAGGAATGCTTATGCGATAAGCTAGTAGATCCTAGTAGATCTGTAATTAAAAGTCATCTAAATGAACGTACGAGTTATTGGATGAATGTGAGGATGAACCTGCAGAGAGCAAAAGACTTGGATAATTGCTAGTCCCGAATGTCTTGATAATTTGCTTGAAGGTGAACTCGTAAATTTAATAGAAGCAATGTGCTTCACGTATAATTTCTTGATAAGTGAATATATCAAGAGAAAATTTGACTATTACTGAGAGTCAATAAATCAAGATTTTCTAGCACGTGTACTAGAAAATGGATTGTGCATGTTCTCTCTATGTCCTTTGTGGGGGAAAGGATGTTAAGAAATAGAGAGAGTGGTTCTGTTTGACAGAATCTTGTTTAAAAAAATATATAGATCTTCTTACGAGATAGAAGCATTAGGACCCAGATGAATTTTTAAATTGGGAAAATATATCTGGGTCTGAAGGAAGTATAAGGTCAGACTGATACAAAAAATATTACAGTCGAAAGTGATGACCTTATATAATTTATGAAATATTCTCGAGTTTTGAGAATAAGGTTCATTAAGATGATACTAAAATTATCGTATAGTGAAATTTAAAAGTGCATCAATGAACATTGAGATGGTCTTTCTAAATAGATATTTGGAGAAATATCTATTTACATGAACCCGAGGGTTGCTCTAGATAAAGCAAGAGTAGAAAATCTGTATTTTCGGCGATCATGTTGAGTGAAACAACATTGACACGAAATAATGACATATTAAATTTGATATTGCTATGATAAGCAATGGCTTCAAATAAATGACATGGTTGCCATTTTGAGGACGCTCAATATTGGTTGCTATGTGAATAAGGATTGCCAGTTTAAGGACGCTTAAACTCGGTAATGATGCAAACTGAAATTGCTGGTTTTTTGGGACGCTAAAAGCTGGTAATATCAATAACAAGTGAAGCCTTAAATAATAACTAGTAAAGTTATTTCATAAATATGAAATATGTCAATATGAGATGTCAAACTGATTCAAAATCAGAGAATTGACAAGTGTGCATGTGTTATTTACACATGATATGCAAGTCATAATTGATTGCATGTGAGTGATCTGATCATTACGAGAAGTAATGACAAGAGGATCATCTCTGAAAATCTTGATGATATTGAAAAGTTTTGATTTGAAGATTACAATCTTCGTGACTTTAAAAGTTTTAGATGATACATGTCACATGTTGGTGATGTGAATTTTGAAGAGGTCAACGAAGCTAAAGTTGTCATAGCTGGAATGGATTTATATATATCCAAGCGTAGATGAACAAGGATCTCTCAAGAAGGATTGCAAGTCTGTTGTACTTTTTAAAATTGTACAAAATTAGACATAGGCTACACAGTTGGTAAACTGGGTAGATGCACGAGTACAATGGAAATTGGTCACTTGGAAGTGATTGCAATGAGATTTAAGGTGTATGATATGTGCTCATGAGCTTGGACTTCAATACGAAAGATATCTAATTGTACTATGTGAATATAGTATGTAAATTAGATATTTGACTTTAAGAACTTAAAAGTCATTCGAGAATACATTTCACACTTAGCAGTCGTGTCATGGAAATCCTAAACTTAGCTCGATTCATGATGGAATACGAGTCTGGTGCATAAAATAAATGCAGTTAAAAGGCCGAGTAGCCACTTTGTAAGGATATTCCTAAATGACAAGGAAAATGTGTCTTCAATATGCATATATCGTGTAATCAATATGCAAATTGGGAGATCACATTATTGTGTATGAAATGGTATGTCTCACATCTATGATGAGGACATAATACCATTAAACAACTATTCTCAACGAGAATTATCATGATTGACTATGTAAAGTTAAATGATAATGTTTGGATCCACTAACCAGATGGTTAAACTGAGCGAATCTGTTTAAGCCAAGGGAATCTAGTTAGACCGAGAGATAGTTGTCAAATCATCGAGAGGAATGGGCCTTGCCTATTGCTTAACGGCGTCATGGTGGACACCCAACCTTGCTGACTGGAGATCCCAAGAACTTGGTTCAATGGGACAACTAAATCATGATGACCAAATCACTGTGGGGGTAACCCCTGGCCTATTTCTATGATGATGAAACAGTGAGACCCGTAAGGTACGAGGTTAAGCTTTATGCTTTTAATGATCTTTGACGAATACAGGGATTTCAAGTTTGAATACATAATATTCGGTTAAGTAAACGCGGGTTACTCTATAAGATAAAGATCACCTATGTAAGAGAGAAGTATGGCCGCTTCAAAGGAGAATTGCGAGGCACAATTCTTTAGAAACTCTTGCAGAACCAGGACGATGTTCCAGGGCCAAAATGGACATAATCATGAGAACTGAATGAGTCAGGAAAGATATAGTGATGAGTATGTCATCGTTTACACAAACGGTCGAACAGTTCAAGGACATCGCGTCATACTGTCTACCAGTAAAGTCGATATACTTATTCGAGCGAAGGTTCAAGGAGCATTCTCTACCTATCGTATGCTATATCCGACCGCCGGAACTATCACCAAGTCAAGCTCCGCGTCTGTCTGTCTATGTGGTGTCTATGTGGTGTCTATGTGGTGCG
This sequence comes from Apium graveolens, assembly GCF_009905375.1. Taxonomy (NCBI): domain Eukaryota; kingdom Viridiplantae; phylum Streptophyta; class Magnoliopsida; order Apiales; family Apiaceae; genus Apium; species Apium graveolens. Next base: position 308,706,021 of record NC_133650.1, read on the forward strand.
TGCTACTAGACCGTGCTACTAGACTATCAATCTCATTTGTGGGGGATTGTTGGACAAACTTAGTATTTTAGACTAAGTTGTGAATCATTTTGAGACTCTATATGAGTGAGACACATTATGTGTTAGTGGTGTGTATTTATTGGAACGTATTCTTCTCTTCGAGGGGATTCCAACGCATATTAACACGCTCAAAATGAGTAAAAGGTGAATGAGAACTGATGTTCCAAAGTTTTACCTTTTAATATGAAAAGTGGTTTTGTACCACATCGAGAGTAGCACAAACCTATTCCTTAGTTTTTCTTATAAATACCATGTACCACATCGAAAAGAAAAACAAGTCCTTTCAAGCCTCTCTTTATAAATAGAGTCTTAGGGCACCAGTTTTATTAAGTCGAGGAAATAAGAGTCATCTCTTTCATTCTCGGTCTCTTTAGTATTAAATTTTTCCAATATTCCGGTGATAGTTCTCGGGCTCAGTTCAAGTTCGCTGAGAGTATATTCGATCTATCGATTATACTAGTATCTCGTTTTATCCTGGGAAGCAGGTCTCTAAACACGGATGGTGCGGGGCGAAACTGCTTTAAGGAGACAGTTTTCTGGACTCGAGATTAAATCTAATCTCTGTTTGTTTTCTCAAACCCTTCTCCTAATTTAATTGTTAATTCTCATATGCTTATGTGATTTAAGAATTGACAATGTTTTTGTGAAGTAGTTATATATTCAATATATATATATATAACAATGTCTTTATCGTACAAGATTGATAACAGTTAGGACTGATAACTGATTAGTCATTACAAAACGCAAAATAAAAATTGAAAAATAAATGTCCCGATTTTTAATCAAATTAAATAAGTTTAGAGCTAGAAGTTAGAAGTTAAAGTCACGGTCCATGTCTTCAGCTCTCAGTCTCTCAGCCTCTCGAGTCTCGAGTTTCGATCTTGTAGTCTCGTTGGATTGTATTTGTCGGATTTAGGGATTGTAGTGTTTCAAGAGTAGGGATTTAGAGATTTAGGGATTGAAAGTCTGATCTGAATTTTAGTTTTATTTTATTCTTTCTTTAACTGGGCTAACACATGATATTTGGATCAATGTTTACATTATTTATATGGATTCAGCTTCCATGACAAAGGCCAAAAAAATATATTTATATTAATTTTTATCGAGCTTTTCGTTTTTGTTCGGGTTCGAGTTCGGTTTGGTTAGATTCGCGACTAACTCGTGTTCGGTTCGAGAATAAGTGAACTTGAGTTCAGACCAAAATTTTGTTCGTTAACGTTAACAAACAATGTCCGGTTCGTGTTCGTGAAATGTTCGTCCGAGTTGGGGTCATTTACGACCCTAATTTCATTAATACGAAGTAAATATTAGTTTTTAAAGATTTTAAAAACTAGATATGTATTTAACGTCCCTAATTCAAACATTGGCACCAAAATCGAGTTGAGGTCAAGTTCTATTTAAATTTTTTTTCTTGAAAAATTTTCATTAAATTAAATTTAAATAAACTAGTAAATTAAGAAATTAGAGGAAAATAAAGAGGCATAGAGGCAACGCAAACCAATGAGTGTAGGACAGCTGCATACATACGTACAGTCTCTCTGACGTCCCCAAGTAAACACCGAAAAAGCAACCCCGCTCTCTCTCTCTATCTCTCTCTCGCTCTCTCTCGCTCTCTCTCCCTAAAACCCCAAAATTCACATTTCATTTTTCTAGGGTTTTACAACACTAACCAAGCTTCAAATTACATCAATGGCGGCTTCTTCTTCTTCATCTTCAAAAACCTCCTGCTTACAGTGCCAAGACTCCATCTCCGATACCTTCAAACACGGCTGGCGTCTCCGCAGCGGCGACTGGGCTCGCCTTTGCAATCGATGCGGGTAAATTAAATTAATCACCTCTTATCTTTTCTCATTCATTTCAACAATGTATTGTTTGTATGTAATTAGCTGTGTATATTTGTGTTGCTTGTTTTGTGTTTGTGTAATTTGCTGTGTGTGATTCTGCGTGTTTGTTCTGTTTTTACTTTTCTCGGTGTCGATTGCTTGTTTTGATTGTATTTGGAATCTGTGATTTCGGTAGAGATGAGGAAAATTGGAGGTGTTTTTATTTCTTGCTTCTCAAGTAATCTTGTCAATTGTAGGACAAGTTGGCTGTATTTTGTTTGTTTGCTTACCATTAGTTTAGGACCTTCTTCAATAATTTTTTTGCTGGAGCGAAGGAATTTATTACAATATCGATTGCCTTGAGAAAGTAAGTTATTCAGTCTATTCGGTATCTGTTTTATGCTTATGTAGAATTCAGAGACACGTTTCTTAGATGTATATGAGCACAATGACAAGGTATTCGGAGAAATTAGATTTAGGCATTTAGAAGGGACTTGGAAAATTGGTTATTCATGAGTTAGTTCTGCGCCAAATAACCATGTGCTTTCATATGTAATGTATATGCGATTGAAGAATCGCTAATTTTAGAGGCTGTTTGACTTGTTTTTTGGCCAAATAAGGAATTATTCTTTAGGTTAAAAGGGATCTCGTACCCTTGGCTCTTGATGTCTTTGCTAGGTAGTTAACGATGGAGGTTACCATGCATTTCCCTTTATTTGTTAGGCTATGTAGTCATTGTTGATTTTAACAGTGCCAGAGATTATTATTTGTAGGGGTCTGATCTATGCTGCATGTGGTGTAACCTAAACTACATTAGCTGATGGTCTAGGTTGTACTGTTATGTGATTTTTTTATATAAATATAATGGTTACAGTAAAAGTGTGGTAACAGGTTCTTAAAGCTTCGAGTTTATGTGTCTGATGCAGTTCCTCCTTTTATGCAGTTCTGTTTATGAGGATGGTAGATTCTGCGAAACATTTCATTCAAATGATGATGGTTGGAGGGATTGTGAATCTTGTGGGAAGGTGTGCTAACATGTTTATTGTTTCTTATGGAACTGTTGGTTTAGGAAGCGGGCGGAATTTTCTTTTTTCCACTATAACCATGTGGTTTCTAATCATCCTTGCAGTTGGTTCACTGTGGATGTGTTGTGTCATACAATGCCTACTTGCTGTTGGATTTTGGTGGGGTTATCTGCATGGACTGCTCAAAGCGGAACTTTATTACGGTGAGACTGAACCAATTATTTTATAAATTTGATCACATATGCATTTTAAGAAAAATATATAAGTACTTCCATGTATCCCTCTTATTTATTGGTAATATACAGCATAACATGACACAGAAAGCGTTTATGCATGGCTTAAGATTAAATCATCTATAGTGTCACACTACATTAAATAATTGATAGTGCAATGAAGTTATCACTTTAAATCTCAATTCTTTGACAAAATAGTTTAGTAAGATGAGTTATAAGTTATAACAGTCACATATTTTTTTACTGTTTGGTATGTGCGGCATGTTCCCATTGTCGGTGGCTTGGTGTGTATCATTCATTTCAATTTTTTTACTTAATAGTTGCTTATTAATACTGGTCATGTTAACCTGATATATGAGTTACAATTGCGTGGTTAGTTACTAAGTATGCAATATAGACTTGCTAGTTTGTTAAGTTTCTTTCTTAGATAAAAAGTGATGATGCGGAATGAGAAATTTAAATATTTATTTATTTTAAAATTAGTTTATTGTTTAGGATTAAGAGTTAATTGTAATTTAATATAAATTTTATATGTTAGATAAATATACTAGTAGGAATAGTTAGATATTGTTGTAGAATAACAAAATAATTTGTGTCCTTGATTCTTATTAGGGTTCTACTTGTTGGATAAGTATTAGGGCTTTACTCCTATCATTATTGTTATATTATAAGAAGACTTGATGGATTATTGAATTGAGATTTACCTTCATCGCTATAGCACCAAATGTAAATTTGTGTCATGTGTATGTGTGGTTGAGAATACTAGGGATAATGGTTATTTTGTGGTTAGACTATAACCTAAATTTGTGTGGGTGGTTGAGAAATACTGGGGGTAATGGTTCTTTTGTGGTTGGACCAACCTTAAGGCTGTAGGTTTTTCTGCTGTTGATCTGTTAAAACTTTCATTATTATTAATTCATTTGTGTTTCCTACATCAAATTGGTATACTAAGTTTAGGCTTCTTCATCAAGTTCACAATTCCTAATTGTGGGGAAATCTAGGATTTTGTAAAAGGAATATTATCCATTGGGCTACTATTAACCATTATTGTTCATGGGCACTTCGAACATAACAGCCACAACTGCCAGTGCTAATTCCAAACTTAAGAGTATTCTTGTATAGTTGATAACTTAGTGACGAACTGGGGTGGAGAAACAGTTTCAAGAAAACTTATTTAATACTTTGAAAAAAGTATATGGTGAGCATGTTTTGAATTATGAATAAAATCATATTATTGGAAATCCTAATTTTTTTTACTAATAATGGAAAAGAAGTGGTAGATGGGTGTCTCAAATTGACGTGTCAACAAGGAGAAATCATTAGTATGGAACACATTTTTTATATTAATTTTCTTGATTAGTAGTTTTTTTAGATTTGAAGCCATATGAAGACATCTTGTTCTCTCTGAGTTGCTTGTAGATATATTACTATGGAGTTGGAATTTGATGACTTTGAATATTGCAAAAAATCATGTTAAATCTTGCAAAAAATGTTATAAATTGTAATTTGTATGTAAGTAGATGGAGCATTAAAATTAAAATATCGAAGTGCAAGTACCAAAAAATAGATATAAATATGCATAATAAAGCCCAATACTAAAATTAAAGTATCGAATACCTAATACTAAAAATAATTAGTATAAAAAAATAATTTACGGTAATTAAGTAGATAAAATTAAGTAAGGGTAATTAAGTAAAACAATAAAAAAGTATGGTACGGAAAAAAGTATCGATCAACTACCAACCTTTTAATCTTTTAATATTTTGGTTTTAACAAGACTATGGACGGGTTATTTTATGTTTTATTATTTTAATAATTTTAAATTGTTAATGTTTTTTTAGTCTTAATTTTTATTCTAAAATAGAATGTAATTGTACATGTTGATGGAATTTTACATTTGTTTATATTTTTAAAAGTATTGTTATAAAATTTTAATTTTATTATGTTGTTGGTAGGAATCGAGTTAATTTAATATATTGTTGGTGGAAATCGAACCTTTGATCTATGTATAAAATAACTTTCAGATTGTATCTATATTTGAATCGAACGATCTCATGGTTGTGATAAAAGGGATAACAAAAATGAGGATTCACCAAACTACAAATTATCCCCTCGTTTGCTTGTTATATTATAGTATAGAGATTGATAGTATAGAAGTATAGATTCTAGATAATGTCAAAAATAAGATCTGTTACCATTTTAGGACTTTACTTGGTTAAACTTTAGGGTACCCTCACTCCAAGAAGAGTTTAATAGACTTTTGAACTGAGATTGTCCTCTTTTCTGTTAGGTTGCGATCCTAACAAATTTGTTGTTTGTAAACCCTAGGGAGATGGTGGTTCTTTTGTGGTTGTATTACCTTAGGGATTGCGTGTTTTCTGTAGTGAATCATTTTCCTCAATTTTAATTGTATGTATGTCCATAATCCTTGATTTAATAGCATGTCCTGCAGAAGTTTTTTATCAGTCATCTCGAGCATCCAATGTAATATTGTTTATGTGGATGCTTGAGTTGAACTACACAAACTATATAAATTTACAGTTGCATGTGAGTTCTAGATGGTGGAATTGTGGCTGCTGAATGTTGAAAAAAGCTCCACGTTTTGTACATAAATATTAACGGATAGGCGGGATAGCCAATTGAAATTAGCTATGTTCGTAATATTCTGTGTGGGAAGAAATAGGGATCAAGTGATTGTAGTCACATACAAATTATGTAGAGTAGTAGCTGAGAGGAAGCAATGATACACAACTTGCAAGAAAGAGACACAATGAGTCAGAGTGTTACAACTCCAAATTATTTTTATGGTGGGTCTCATAAAGTCGTCCACTCAAAACTCCGAGAGGACTACAAAAATGATAAATGTGTTTATGATTTGTTACATTGTTATCAGCAATGACATGCATGTCGAGTAATTTTTTTTTGTTGCTAATTGTATTTTTTTCATTAGTGTAATTGAAATATCCATATGGTTGTTCCTCGGGTTTATTATTTGTGGAAATTAATTTTAAGTGTGACCGAATGTAAGACAGGCTCGAAATCGCTGCTTATTGGAATCTCAGGGAGGCACTGGAAATCTACCTAGAGATTTTGGAAAGAGAATTCATGTAGAACCTTCCAACGGGCCTGGGTTGAACGGCACAGAGCTGCAACAAATCTCAAGAAAGTATGTTCTACCTTAATATTACCTTGAAATCTTTGAATTTTGATGCACTTATCAAGTATTTAGGTTAACATTTCTTGACCCTATCTAGAACTAGATCTGTTTTCGTTCCTTTGTTTGAGAAGATCTTAACTGCTAGTGATGCGGACCATAAGCTTGCACGTCTTGTGATACCAAAAAGATGGGCAGAAGTAAGTCCAGCAAACTCTTTCGTTTTCTTGTACAATCGTTTAATTAAGCTATTAATTTGATTTGTGTGCATCTAGTAATACTCCATGGACATTATAGTATAATCTTTGATATGTCTGGCTTAGATAGAGATGTTCATAGTTCTGGCCAAAATCGTAAGGAATCAGAACTGAAGGATGGTGCAGTTCTTGATGGTTCTAGTTTTATGCAAATATGATTGGTCAGGGACGAAGACTTGGTTTCTGATTATTTTTATAAAATATCCCATTGCTAGTGTATGTAGGTCTTTTATGATTTATCAACATTTTCAAATATTATTATTATTACTTAAATTGTTATCAGGACCATGTGCTATATGCGAATCATACTTCTTTTTAACTTTTATGAACCTTCTCTTAATATTTGTTATATGTATAGATATCTTAAAATTGTTAATAAAAATTATCAGAGTTTTAAATGTCACACTATATTTACTATATGTATAAAATTTGTACTGATATTTATCACAATTTCTGCAATATGTGGGAGTAAGGTTTTTGGTAACATTTACAGTTTCCAGTCAATTTCCAAATTCAAATGTTTGAATTCTATTGAAACACATTTGATGAAATTTGCAAACTATATGTATTAGAGACCGTATTGTAACTTTCGCATGTATGCACATTTTTTGAAAAGTTATCATGTATCAGACATTGTGTATTCTATAAATAAAAGCACAGTTATAATATTATTATTATTTTAGATGAAATGGCCTTTAATATGTTTGTAGAGAGATGCTTACTAAAGAAAACCTTGAGTATGTTAATGTGAACATGAAATTAAATTACACCCCTCATTGTAGCCTAGTTATACCCCTTTTTCCGTGGCAACAACATTTTCAGGTTTAGGTCTCAGTGAAGGCATGTGTATGAGTCCTTAAATTTTCCAGAATCGAACATTACAAAAAAAATAAAAGCGGGCCATTGTTTCTCACTTGTTGGGGACTTGGTTTTAGTCCAAGGCTGAACCCAGGCTGCAAGACCATGAACACTCCTAGGCTTAGATTTGAATATCAATTTTATCACTTTAAAACTTCGTCTCCCATACATTTTTGAATTACATGGTCTCTCATCATATTCATATTCAAATAATGCATACAATTGAGATATGGTTTAGTTTTGAGATCTATGTTCCGTATAAACTCACATAGTTCAGCAGGCATTTTTCCCAGTCATTAATGTTCCAACTGGGGTTCCCATTCAAATCCAAGACACCGATGGCAAAGAATGGGTGTTTAAGTACCGTTACTGGCCCAGTTCTACCAGCAGGACATATGTGTTAGAAGGGCTTCGAGATTATATGAGTTTAGTGAAAGGGCAAGTTGGCGATATAGGTAAGATCTGAATTTCTGAAGTGCATGAAATTATATTTTGTATCAGTTTGGATTTGGTGTCTAATCTAGTGATTTATAGCGGCAGTGAAGTCACTGTCTAGGTAGTGAACAATATTTTAGAGTTTTTGTTTTTGTGTCGTTCCATTGAACAATATTTCTAGGTAGTGAACAATAATTTTCAAGCAGTGAAAATTATGTGATTTTTGGTCTCTTCCTTTTACCTAATACTAATAGTACCTGGTTCAAATTTTTCCGCATGTGCTTCTGATGTCTTTTTTTAGTATTTTTATTATTTTCGTGTTGATCCAATGAACTTTTTCTTGTGGCTACGACTAAAAGAACATCTTTATCACAAGGAATACTTTTTTGCCGACCCAACTAAATGTGGCTTGAATGTTTGATGAAGTTGAGTTGTATTCAAATTAAGCTAGTGTTTTTCTCCAGTGAAATTCTATAGCATTGAACCAGGGGGGAAGTTGGTGATCGGATTGGAAAAGCCTTCTGCTGGTCCTTCCTCAACTTGAGGTATGTCACTAGACATTGTTCTGTCTGAGATGTCTAATATACAATGAGCATGTAGCAATGTTGAAATCTTACCAGGTTAATGATTTTGATATAATATTTTTATTTTACCAAGACAAATTGTCGTTCAAATTTCAAGTTTACTTTTTAAGTTTGTTTGCTTTATTCTTGATCTACTACTATACATGAATATATATATGTACATTATACCCTTGATCTTTGCCATAACGCCAGGAATATTCTATATAATAGTTTTCATGTCTGTTTTTAATTGACACTAAACAGATTCAGCAAATAAAGTAACTCTTTGATTTGGATTTGTTCTAATTTCTTAAATGTGATTTCATACAGTATATTAGCTTGGTAGCCCTTAAAGAACTTGTACGAAGGCACTGAAGTATTTGACTTGGCGTGGGTTTTTTTGCAAGTATTCTGGTTATCAAGTTCCAGAGACAGGTTTATGAAAGACGTGGCTCCATTCTCAGTTTAGAAGAACTTTTAACAGGCCATTCCAATGTTTGTAACAGCATATAATGTTAATATAGACAGAAAAAAAACGTATGTTGTTTTCAGGGTCTTCGTCTTTGTGAGCCAAATTTTGTTACAAAAAGAGTTTTGTTATATAGAAGGTTGAACAATTGACAGTATGCATATCTAGTTTACCCTTGTTTATTCTAGGTCGTATCTAGTATTTTTAATCATCGCGTGAAGTTTATATAACTTGCTTCTGTTCAAGCCTTTTATTAATTAGTAGAAAAATAAGGAAAGGGCTTGCATCCTCTAAACATAAAGATGGATGTGAATGTTTGCTTAAGTTGATAAGTAATTGTCATCATATAATTTGATTTAATTAGAATAGAATGTGACTATGTAAACTTAAATGTTGAAGGAGAAATTTATATTCCAGAAATTTTAAATCACATTTGTTAATTGTATAAGTTTAATTTTTATTATCATCTTCCAAATGATACTTCAAACTAAATTAAATTTTAATAAAAATCAACGAAATAAATGTTTTTAATATATTTCTTTCAAAACATCGCTGAAATAACTCATTGAATAAACATTTTTAATATAAATCAAACAAAACATATACGCTATAAACCGTTTAGGGCGGTCGCAAAAATCTTATAGTAGTAAACATTTTTAATACATATAGTGTAAAATATAATTGGAGAAAATATAAATTTTCAATACATCTAGTGTAAAAGATAATTGGAGAAAATATAAATATATACGATCTTATATTTGTCTCCCAATAATAAAAAGATTATTTCTAGAAATAATTTGACTTTTATGTATAAAATTATATATCTGCAAACACGTTTTCTAAAAATATTATTTTTATTAAGTGATCAAAAAATTTCAAAACGGCATCCTCAAAAAATATTATTCAAAATGTGTGACAAAGCTGTAAACTTCAAATATTTCCGAAGTGTAAAAAAAATAATGAAATTCTTCCGGAGACATACCTGATGTTAAAAAAACAAGTATAATATAAGGATATTTTTGTAAATACGGATCGTGTTTATATTTACAGATAATAATTTGTGACTTGCACATATCTATCTGTGCACACTTCAACGTGTACATATCTCCGGTCATTCTATTCTAATTTCTATAATCCGCAAACATGAATCTCAGTTCCCTTGCAAACACTTGTCGTCTCCGTCTCGAATCGCCGTTCATTTCAACTCGCACGCATCCTCGTAGAACAACTCATGGTACACCACTCTCTATACTCACATATCTACTTTATCTGTTCTTATATTTAATTATTTCTCCCCAATTAATCTATAATTTTACTTGTAAATACACACACACAATTATAGTCTATAATTTGCTTCATATATTATTCTATTGACTGCTAATTTAGTAATTTAGTAATCTCTATGGGAGAACCTGGATAAATGAATATTCGATAAACGACCTGATAAATGAATATTCGATAAACGAATGACCTCGTGTATTTGGTTTCTTTTTGATAGGGGTATATGCTTCCAATGATAAGTCCGTCTCGAAACAATCTATGCCATTGTTGCCGATTCATGATACTACTATCTTTAAAGTTACTGCGCTTTCGACTGCTTTTACAGGTGATGCCACTTTATTTTGTTCGTATTCGTAGAGTGGGATTGAATGATGGTGTTGTTCTTTACAGGCTTAATTCTTGTTGTGCTTTTAGTTTCTATTATGATTTTGTGTTTGCCTATAATTGTGCTTTTGTCCGGGATGTGTTGCATATTGTTTTTTGTGAGTTTACTTGTCTGGTAATTTTGTTACAATAGGATAAGATTCTTATACAGGAGGTTTGAATCGACGAATGCGCATATATCTTTCAGCTGTCATGCATTCAATATTGTTTTCTGTATTCCGATATTGTCATATTTCTACACAAACGTAAACTTAGGCTTGTTAATTTATAATAGATTGTTGAACTCTTGGCATTATCACACTGAATTTTGGTGTACTAGTTAGAGTTCCAAAGTCCACCTTCCCTATAAGATGCTCAGTTTCTTTTTGGCCTCTTTATCAGCACATATTAAAAAAAGTGTGATAATGCCAAGAGTTCAATAATCTATTATAAATTAACAATCCTAAGTTTATGTTTGTGTAGAAATATGTATCGGAATACAGATAACAATATTGAATGCATGACAGCTGAAAGATGTACATATTGGCTTGTTGTTGCCTCTTCCTCTAGTACCACAATGATCACATACATAACTAATAAGATGTACGTTTTGTTATGGCACTGCGAGGCGATTTTTCTTAGCATTTTTTGTTTTTTTCAGCTACAAGACTTTCAATGCAGATCAAATAATTGAGAACCTGCAGCTAATAGTATAGTTATAGACCCAGATAATTTTATGTATTTGAATCTCCATGAGCTATTTACGAAAGAAGCTATGTGATTTCAGGCTCACAACTGTTGCAACTTGTCTTTGGTTTCCCAGATAGATTTTTTTTTTGTTGCATGCTTTTCACTTTTTTGTGCTCATCCTATCTATTTATTTTCAGCAGCAAGTTTGATAGTGGCACACACAGCAGATGCTGCAAGTACAGAAAACATTATGGTGAGATTACTTGCTATTTCAGCTTGTAGTCCTTTATTTAATCCAATATTGAAATTTTACTTGAAGTGATGGACTGATGGTTTATACTCTTTGATTTATATCTAGAAGTGTTACATTTGTATCTGTCATGTGTCAGGAAGTACCTGCTTCACTTTATTTACTCTTAGAATATATACATTATTTCTCCCATGTGTCAGGAAGTACCTGCTTCACTTTATACTTTGGCTGACGGCGGGCTTGGTGATTGGTTTGGGGGACTCCTATATTCAGCTGGGCAGCAGGCAAATGAAGCTGTTCAGGACCAGTTATCAGCTCTCAGTTTTACCAGGTTAAGTTATTCGTAGTTTTTAAGTGTTACAGTTGTTAATATACATTTAGTTACTGGAAGTTGCTCATGTTGTCCGTGATTCATAAATCCTTGCAGTTTGGCTGTCATATTTGGTGCAGGCCTTGTTACTAGCCTCTCCCCTTGTACACTAAGTGTACTGCCCCTGACTTTAGGTTACATAGGTAAGAAATAGCTGATGCTACATTTTCACACAGTTGGTTTCTTTGATTACTTTTTTCTCTTGCTTCCTGTTGTTTATTGGTCATCCTGGAACTGCACAGGAGCTTTTGGTTCAGGGAAAAGCAAGGCTGAGGTAAATAAATTACTGAACTATAATTCTGTATCAGTGAGTTTTTCCTTTTATTTATAGAGAAAAATTTAATCTTAACAAGTATAGTTATCGTGGATGGTTTTGATATGTTTTCCCCATTTTTGTCTAGGTTGATGAAAGTATTGTCAATAAATTAAGAAAGTAAATTTTGTTATGTACTCCCATGCTCTTTTTTTTAAGATAAATACTTTTAAGAAACTTGTGCTTTAAGATTTAGATTATTTAGGCAATTAACCTTTTTGAGAATCTATTTTTGTTTACTTCATGGTTCGCACATACATTTGTTGGACATAATAAATTTAGCGTTTAAACGCGTTATTGCACACACGAAAGCCTCTTCATGCTTAAAGAGTTTGTTTCATTGTGTTCAGGTGGTTAAGGATTCTTTGGCATTTGCATTGGGTTTGGCAACTACATTAGCCTTACTTGGTATAGCAGCTTCGTTTGCTGGGAAGGCATACGGGCAGGTAGGACAAGGACTACCATTAGCAGCTTCTGGTTTGGCTGTCGTGATGGGTTTAAATCTTCTTGAGGTAATTGCTTTGTAATCTTGGAGCATGCCTACTTCGAAAAGGTCTTTCTAATGCATCACCTATTGAAATGTCCAATTTGGTGTTTGGGGTTGTTGAACGGTGGTTTAAAGTGGTTATACGTCTTGCTTTTAATTTAAATATCAAGTTCTGTTGAATCTTCTTTGAACCATCAAATAGTCAAAGATGAATTTGTTCCCTCTCTCCTAGTGTTATTTATGTATGTGTGCGCGAACAAACGGACTCAAAGTCGCCCTTAGGCAATTAGCCTCAGTTAGGTTTTTAGTATAAATGTATTTTGTAACTCTCTAATTTTAGAAAATACTAATCTAGCTATTTTACTTGTATACCCTCTTTTTAAATATGCAAGTTGTTTAAATATTTCAAATTTTATAAATATTTTCTTTTTAAAAACTTACATTTACTTTTACTTTTCTATAATATCAAAGATATTAATTACTTTTATAACAAGTTTTTAAATATGATAGTGATAGGTGAAATGGAAAATGGAGTATAATGCAGTGCCTTTTTGGGAACAAAGTGAAATGTACTACTTACATGGGCCAAAGCCCATTTCCACTTTGTTTGTGAATATATAATTTTTTTTTCTCCTTTTCATAGAAGGTTCATGTTTTTATTCAAAATGAATTATTTTCTAAGGGTCGTTTGGGATTTGGACATCTCTTTTTCTGAAATGAGACAAGTGTATTATAAATCATATCCAAGTATTCAAGCTACCAAGGTAGACCATCACTATATCCAAAATAATTATGAATTTATATTTAAAGTTGCCAACCTTAACCCTAAACCTTAAGGTGTTAAGATGAGGTGTATCGGGATTGTATTATCCCTAATTAAATATGTTGAGAAGGTTGGGGTTCTCTTGGTTTGTAATCAAAACTTTAAGGTGTTAGGTGGATGTATTAATTTGATTATGTTAATGTTATCTCTAACAATATACAACAACATTACTCGCATGATTGTTTACAAAGGTGTATTTTTTTTCAAAATATGTAAAAAAATATAAATTGTTTTCAAAAAGGGTTCTGTCCAAAATCTAACATTTATATTTTTAAAATAAACTAACTAATCCCCCAATGATTTATTTCTACAACAGATGATATAATTTTTATAAAACAAAAAAAGAGTTTAATATAAAGTATTTCGTTCATGGATATATGTATCCTCAAGTAAAATATAGTTTCTAAAAGGATCTTTGTCAATGGACTTGGATGAAATTGTTTAAAAAGATGTGTCCAGGTGTTGAAATCGACAGTTTTTATGATTATATTAACATGTTAGGCCGTAAAACAAGTGCTTGCGTGTTTATAGTCATACCTACTTGCGAGTGTCGAGTGTTTGCCATGGGAGTACAGAGTAAGTGTGACAGAGTTCCTGAGTAGTGGATGTCATTCTTTGGAACTTTAGATCCGCGCACCTTAGATGTCTCATCCCCGCCTCCTTGTATGCAAATGAAATCTAATTTGCAGAAAAATATATTATGATAATCTGAAAAGGGGTTGCATCAAGCATGATATAGGGTGGTGTGCGTGTGAGTACAGTAATATATCGGTAGTACTATCTGTTGTAAAACACGACTTCATCCAACACGAGGCTCATCCTTCCCTATATAAATATAGTTTAGGCCTGGCTGCATCTTTGGATAATGAGGTATCTGTATGTATTGAAATATTAATATACATTTTACAGCTGAGATTTTCTAACTTTTGCCATTATAAATAGGAGTCCTATTGTTAAGAATTCAGGAACTTGAAAACCTATTGGGCCTATGAATTTCATACCATCTGTAGGGTTGATTTTGTAAAAGAAAAATAACTTCATAGCTGTCTCGTGATCTATAGCCATTGGCTATGGGATGCGATATATAGCATTTTCCGTATTTAATTTCTGGCTAACATGTCCAACAGTTTTTTTGTTTGAATCTTTTTATTCAATATTATTCTGGAATTACAGGAACAATATTCAATTTACTGGCTCGACATGTTCAGTTTGATGAATGATTTAGTGATTGTGCAGTATTGTTTGCAGTTGACTGTTATGCTGAAATTTTATTCACCTGTAAGGGTCTGCTTGCTGGCCAATTTTGCAGATAGTAGAGTTGCAACTTCCCTCTTTCTTTGACAATTTTGATCCACGAGCTGCTGCTGCTAATTTTCCCTCAAGTAAAGGATCAAACATAATAAAATCAAGACTTTGCTATGCATATGCAACATCTGTAGCATTACCTGATATACTTAAAAAAATATGTATCGATTTGTAGGTGTTCAAGCATATCTGGCTGGTCTTACATTTGCATTAGCTGCATCTCCTTGCAGTACACCAGTGCTGGCAACCCTTCTTGCATATGTAGCATCATCCAAGGTACTCCTAGAAGTCTGATTATAATATATCTGTATAGATTGGATGACATGTTGAGTTGTTGACAGTTTTAGAAAAATACTACTACTTTTTAGTGGATACCTTTAAGAGTAATGCTAGAGGCACAAAAAATAGTTACAAAGTGACGTGGCAGGGGTGATGTGGTAGTATGGAATAATTTAGTTGGTGCTATTAGTGTGAATGCAGGGGTGTCCATTTACATTTAGCCAATAAAAATCTGACACTTGTCATTTTGTATTTTGGGAACTAATTTTCCTACCTTTATTCCATGAAACAGGATATTTGATCATTTGTCCTTGGGAGTATTGTAAACATTAAGGCATTAACAGAAAATTGAAATTTACCTATATAATCATTATTATAAATTTATAATTATATAAATGACTGTTCTCTTATTTGAATATTTGATTTGCATAATCTTTGTTTTTAAACAATAAATCATATAGTAGTCTACGTCAAACAATTATTAGCATATTAATGGATTAGATAATCAGATTCGTTTTATGACACAGGATCCGATAATAGGTGGCAGCTTACTGTTAACATATACAACCGGATATGTTGCTCCTTTACTTCTTGCTGCTTCTTTTGCTGGAGCATTGCAGGTATTTTATGTACCAACTTACTGTAGATCCTTTTTCTGAACTTCTGGCATGTTGCTGCTTCATATCATTATATTTCTGGCAACTGATGCACAAAATGGTTGGGAAAGTGTAACAGACTCTATTACTTAAAATTTAGTTGCATAATATCAAAACAAGATTTGTGGTTAGTTCAGAACTTACTGCTATTGACACGTATAGTTTTCTTCTTATGTTTTTTCCCTACAATCTTCCTATTACCTAAATATGCTTTATTTAAATTTTAGACATTTTGGTCATAAAGTTTTCGGCATTATCTAACTCATAGAAACATGCAGAGTCTACTGTCGTTCCGCAAGTTCTCAGCCTGGATTAACCCAATGAGGTAAGTTTAATATTTCATCGTCAAATGAATCATTTCTGTCACGTCTGGGACATTATGTTTAATATACCAAAAGATGTTAAGCCCATTGCAGTGTAATGAATTATTACTGGCTTAACCGCCACACGTTAAATCTACACTCGATACTGATAATTTCCAAGCAAGGGTAGCTGCATGGAGCTAATTATCCTGCTATATTGAGACTTAACACCTACAAGGATGCTTACTTTTAAAACTATGTTGAATTTAATTTGCAGTGGAGCTCTCCTATTAGGTGGGGGTATTTATACTCTGCTGGATAAGACCTTTCCAGCAACAACAATGTCTATGTAGAAATTTCAGGTACAATGCAGTGTTTTGGTATAACAGAAGTAGCAGAGAACAATGTTTCATGGTACTTTATCTAAAACTGCTTGTGCTTCTTGCTTTTAGGCTGCGTGGGTGAAGAAAAAAGAAAATGCGAGAGCGCCAATGATTTTACAGGACATGATTTGCAGAATGTCACACGATGTCGCCAGCAGTGTAATTGTATATATTGCAAACCACCGTTCCTCAGGTGCTGTAAGTACATCTGTATATATACTTTTCATCATATAGAAACGAGAAGTCGATAAAACATAGAAAATTTCTAAATCATATAACGTTTAGGTTTCCTCCTCTGTAAGTGAATGTCATGTATCCTGTGTGAAAGCTGATCACATGGGAACTTGTAGAGGCGCACATGTATACTTTCTTTACAACAGTCAGATTCTTCTAAATTCAACTGCTGTCCGGTTAACTACCCAAGAAGAATAGCTGAATATTATATCCACCTCTTTAGTTTAGTCAACCAATTACAGTTCACTAGATCTATAACATGAACTACAGCATTGTCAGAACCATAAAGAAATGCCTGCATTCAAGTACTACCCATGTTGATAGATAGTGTGTTTTTTAATGCATATGCATGTGTATAAACTATAATATTAGCATTTATACATTACCAGAAGATCACAGGCCTGCCCATTCATGAGTTGATTACTTGATCATATACGCGGATAGGTCGTTGTGTATATAATAAATTAGATATGTTGTCATTCAACTGATATGAGGAATGGAGGTAGCAAGCTGCTGTTCATGGGAGTTACATTCAAAGTACCGGTTTAATGAAGTAGATGGCTTCAGATCTGTTATCTAATAATAGTAGTGTCATTGAATACGGAGATGGAGGCCAACAACGAGATGATAAGGTCAGTCGGTAACGCAGTTCTAGTCAGTTTGAGATTATTGTGAACTGAAAAGGATAGAAATTATTTCCTCATCATATATCATAATGCTGCTCAAGGACAAAATGTGACGCGATTACTTTGAATACTTGCTATCTGCATGTCATAAGCACTCCTATCCCCAAAATGTCGGTACAGTTTGTATTAGTATTACAATTTGATGATAAAATATGTGACATGCTAGAGTTCCTGAATCGTTTCCAAAACCATTCTCGAATGCTGAGTTATAGCGATTTTTTGTCTACCGTTAAACCTCTTTAAAGTAATAGGGTCGGAACCAAGAAAAAATATTACATTAGAGAGTTTATTACTTTACCAAGATTAAAAATATACTGTGTACATAATGTTGGGATCGGAGAAAATATTATTTTAGACAGATTATTACTTCATCGAGGTTTAACTGTACTTTCTAATGAATGACTCGGGCTTCTCGTGCAAACATATCAGTCCCACTAATAAAAATACGCCATGTGTTGGTTCGGATATAATAAATAAATGAGATCTCGGACCGTAAGATTATCAGGAACATAACCTAAAAAACAGACCAATATACTGTATAATCAATATGTTTTAGCTTTTTTAGAACAACTTAGTTACACAAAACAAATAATTTACATGACCATTAGATAAAAATAGGAGGCCACTGCCCACTTTAAATTCAACTCTTTGTCTTTCTGTCACTTTTTTTTCTTCAGCAGCTGGAAAAGATGAGAACTAATCTACAAACCTAAACTCATGAATGTTACATTTCTATCCTCTTAATCTCTAATTAAGGACCCGCCCCACGGTTAATCATCTCCATGTACTGATTAAGAGATTCTTGCCTCTGCAACCTCATTTCCTCGTTAAACTTAGTGATAAACGCTTCCACCCTCTTGTTCAGCTCGTCTTGACCCAGCGACGGATCTTTCTTGAGCTTTCCTGAGCCAGAAGATCGCGATAACATTGATGAATTCGTTTTCCTGGTAGTACGGTCATTGAACGTCTCGGATTTTGTCATCTTACTGTAATCTTGAAAATCGCTAGCATTAGTGCTGTGAGCAGGGTGATTCTCCCAGGTGTCGGATTTTCGAAGGTGTCTTGTTAATGGCATTGGTCGACCGTCTGTTATGGTTTTCCAGGTGCTCTCCAGCGTCTCTTGCTTCTTAGGCTTTGTTACTTTCAGTGTTTTTCCACCTGAACAAAATAATTTAATTAATATTGTATTAAAACAAACACATTGGAGGATATATATTAATCAAGAGACAAACGTACATAAATTTGTACATACTATATTTTAATGACGGAATTTTAATTATTTGATCAAATTTCACAATTACAAAGATAATCATCAACTATTAACACTTTAAATATTATTTGTATCTCACTTAAAGTTAGGTAAAGTTTGTGTTGTAAAAATCGGGAATCGGGGAATATCGGTCGAGCTATCCATTTAGAATTAATTGAAAATTGAGAATTAATCGGATTAAAAATCGGATGTATTATAATATTTAATATATTATTATCATTATATTAGTTATTTATTAACAAACATACATTTATTATATCGTAATTTTTTACTTATTTATATTTAAATTAATATAATATTCTAATTTTAATAAATAATTATATATACCCCAGTAAAAAAATCATAAGAATTAGTCAAATTTCAAAAGTCGAATTGATCGAATACTTTATAAATGATTAATCGGATCAGGAATTTATCAGAGATTTTTAGAATACCGGATAAAGCAAGACCTCCACCGACGTACTGTTGATAGAAAACCCGAAATTTCTTGAGAGAAAGTTTGAATTTTGGAAAAAAGGCCAGGAAGAAATGACGAAAGGAGTTAAAAAGTAGAGCCTTATCATCTTAACAACAGTGCAGCTTAGCAAGCAAGGCCAACTATTTTTTAAGCTTTCGCACTCATTTTGTCGTGTTCCAACATTTCCTAAATTTAGTTAGTTATCCTTTTCGGAAAGGCCTTTTTTCATAAGAGGGCTCTCTTGTATAGAGAAAGTAGAAAACCCTTAATTCCATATTAGAATTTCATCAAATTTTTACTAATGTAGAATAATAATTATATTTAAATATAATAAAACGTTTTATTTGAAAAAAAATAATTTAAATTTGATTCTAATATGAAATGAGTTTGGATAAGTGTGAGTTTACTGTAATTCTACTACAGAATCACTTTAAACTATTTCATCAAATTTAAATAATTTTTTAAATAAAAAAAGTGTGCAACTTTATTTTTTAATTTGATAATTAAATTTTGTAACTATATGTGATAAAAAATAAAATAAATTATGTATTTATATTATTTTAATAAGGGTTCTCTACGGACCTCTATATAAGAGAGCTCTACTTGGATTGCTTAGTTATCCTTTTCGTAAATATCACCTCATTTGGATAATTCTATATTGATGATTTATTTGTTATATTTTAGAAGAACGGTTAATTTAACATCATTATCCTTCATAATTAATCTACTTAAAAATACTTCCTCAGTTTCCATTTAAATATCACTTGACTTTTGTATAATCTCAGGATGCTAGGATGCTTTGACTGTATAGTAAAATTATAGTTTTTATTTTTTTTAGATAAAAATTTAAGTTACATATTTTTATTCAAAAAATAAATTTTTAAAAAATTATTATTTTTAATATACGACGAAAAATAAGGGTAAAAAGTCAAGTGACTGTTAAAAATAACGGGGCAGTATATGAAAAAGGATAGACATGTACCTTGATGATCAGGGGTGGTTTTGACAACTTTCCGGTGACCGAACCTAGACGACGCCGGCGGTTTCGAAAACTCCGTCACCCTCGCTGCCTCTTGAGCTCCACCAATGACCTTATTGGACGTCAAATTCATTACTTTGACATAAGGATCCTCTAGATCACGATCCTTATCATTCTTAGCTTCAACTTTCTTTACACTCTCAAACACCCTACCATCCATCTTCACATTTTTCAACTCATTCACAGCTACAACATCCAAATCTCTAGGGCCGGCCCTATTCGCAACACCATAATCAAACAACGGAGACGTTGCCATTAACGTCTCCGTTACACCCATGTTGACTTGATCAATACCCACCGTATTGACCAAGTCAACACTCATTCCCACTCCCCCTCCTCCGCCATACACTCTACCTGGCGGATGAGGAGGAGAAAACGAAAAATGCTCAAACCCCACATCCGCCGCCACCTCATCATCACTCTTACCAACAGACGCCACCTGAGGTGGCGGCGGCGGAGAAAAGGCATAATAATCAAACTTAGACTGTAGCTTAGAAGTAGCAACAATAGTGATAATAATACAATTTATAACTAGGTACAAATAAGGCGGTTTGAGCCATGAAGCGACGGCGTTTAAGACGGCCGGGAAGTCGAAAAGAGGGAAGGTGGTGAGGTGAGGGAGGGAGAGCTTGAGGAGCATGGCTATGAAGCAAATAGAGGAGGAGATGGTGAGGACTTTGAGTGAGAACATTAGGTGAGCTGAGATTTGTGAAAATGTGGACATTTTGTTTGTTATTATGAAGATGCAAAGGAACACAAAAATAGGGTACATTATATATGAAGGTTTTTTTGGTGTGGGGTGGCTGGCAGGTGGACAGTAGACACGTGGAGGGCTGGAGGATGAACAGAAATGGATAACATATATTGCACATTTATCAACATCTGGGAACTGACCTTTACAAGGTTTTAAAACATTTTTTCTCGTTTAAGACGTCTATTGTTATCGTTTCTGAAATAATTAAAAAATATATATAAAATTTTATTTTTATTTAGAAAAAATTAAGAATTTTTTTAAAAAATTACACTTTCTATTTATCTTAGAATACGTGTCAAACACTAACTCAGAAACGATAATAATTGAAAGGACGGAGTGAGTATACTGATCCGTTTTCTGTTTGACTTTTTGCGGTCAAACTGATCTAATTTTGACTGAAAATTTAATATAGTAAATAATCATTAAAAAGTCCATTTAATCTATTTTAATATATATTTTTTTATCGTGGAGAACCCGAAGCTGTTATCCTTCGGGTGCGCACTGGTTAAACCCCATAGGATCACGCTGTAAATCACGTGAACCAAGTTAAACCGTATTTAAGCGATATGTTCTGGCTCAATCAGTAGACATAACTATAAATTATCCTACCGAGTGATTAATATGTATTTTTCGAGTTTTTTAAAGTAAAGAAAAAAAATAAATTTTTATTAATGGTCAAAATTGGATTATTTTGATTGTAAGTCAAAACAAATAAACTAGGACAAGTGAAATATTTTATAAATTTTCGAGCTTTGGCACGTGTTCATGTGTATATATTAAAAAATGATATTTAGTTATAAAAGAGTAAATATGTACCAATTTCATCCTATTTTACAGTATTTTCTGAAAGTTGGTCAAAATTTTTAAATATTCCAAAAAATCGCAAATTTTAATTTTCGATTTTTAAAAGAGTAGCTCGAGTCAGCTCACATTCCATGTTCAATGTTCAATGTTAATAAACAATTGTAGTTGTGTGTAAGAGTATTACTAACAATGCAAAAGTACTACAACTTGTCCATGGTTTTTGCTATACCTTCTCGAAGTAAGCTCGATTTATTCATTTAATACACTTTTAATGTTAAAGGAGACCCTTAAATATCACATTTCATTATTAATAGAATTGATACACTAATTAAATAGTACTTGCTTCTTTTTTTTGACATATATGACTTATAACCTTATAAATGAGTATCTGTTTTCAGAAATCGCGAGGATCGAACCCAGAATCCGGCACGACAGATGATAGGTTTTTAACCACTTGAGTTATCCAACCGTGCTCAACAGTACTTGCTTCTTAAGATTATAAGCTAGTCAACTAATGCAAGTTAGATCTTGTTAATTACTTTCTATAAACACATGATTAGTTGTTGATGTAGAGAACCTTTAACATGCACCACTTTCGAAGCAAATAGTACTACCTCCGTCTCTCTCATTTCTTTTCAGTTTTTTTTCACATGCTTGACACGGACTTTAAGACAACTATAAAGCATATCTCCGCAATTTATTTTTAATTTTTTTTTTTGTATAAAAATTTAAACATTATATTTTTATTTAAAAGAAAAAAAAATAAAAAAAAATATACAACTACATTTAATAAGAGCATTAAAATGCGTGCCGAGCCCCCGTCCCCCAATGTAAAGAATTGAGGGGGACGGAGGGAGTAGTAGCATACATGTGTGTAACAGTCTCTGTCGTTTTTCTAAAATCTTAAAATTTTAAAAAAATAAATAATTAATATTATTTTTTAATAAAAATGGCGATTCTGATCATAAACGACTAGAATGTCAAATAATAAGAATCCTGAAATTAACAATTTGAATAAAAATTTTGAAATTATGAACATCTCCAAAAACGAATTTTAATAACGGTTTAAAAATGATTTCGACTAAGATCTCGTAAAGCTCGTTCAGGGATTATGACTCTGTTTGAGAGTGCTGTTGAAAACTGTTGTAGTGTAAGAAAAAAAACTGGTGGAAAAAGTGTTGTCATGAAAATTAGATGTTTGTTTGGTAATTATTTTTAATTTATGCATATTTTGATATATAATATATAAAAATAATATTTTTGAGAAGGTTTAATGTTGAAACTGATAACTACTTTCTGCAAAAGCTGAAAACAGGTTTTTCCAAACGCATGAAAGGACATGATTTTACTAATAGCAGCTTTCAGACCAAAAACGTTCTTCCGAACAGTAGCTTTTAAAATTTACGAAAAACCTGTATAACAGTTTTTCAGTAAAAAATTGTTCTACCTATTTGCAACAACAATATCAACGGAGCCTATACATGATAGAAGTTGCAGTGAGGCGGTACCTGCGGGCGGTGTCTGAGGAATCCTCAAATGGTGGATCTATACATAGATTAAGTACTAGCATGTAGTAGTAAAACTCCATGCTTCCCCATGTGCTAACCGTTTCATTGTTTGCCACCCCTAGCCGACCATGATTTCTATATGTACCGTACGGGTTATACAAGTGTTTTGTATTTTCAATTAACATAAAAAAAATTGAGAAAAAGTATATTATGTTAACAACTTTACATCGAAATAAACGAAATTCTTCTTATCCTACATAGGCATGCAGGTTAACAAAGGATATGAAAAAATGGGAAGTTTTTTGAAGAGTATAAACTCTTGTGATCGCACACACAACACACTGTCAAATACAATATATATATATAGGTGAATAATCAAATACAAACTAAAATTAAAATAAAAACTAGTAATCAATCTAAGTCATTAGATCTAATGGTCCCCTAAATTACCCCACTCACCTACTATGTACCTTCCCACACCCAATTTCAGCTTTTCCTCTCCGTTTTTAATTTGATTTTTCCCGTCAAACTGTAAGTTTTTCTAAAAATCCGATTTCATTGTATTTTTCTACATATCTCAATGATCGATTTGTATATCATATGTGTTATATTTCGAATTAATTTAAAAAAAATTATTAGATTTCTAGTTTTTATTCTAAATTGGTTCTATCGGAATAGCTCTATATATATATATATATATATATATATATATATATATATATATATATATATATATAATGTTTGATGTACACGGAAGAAACAAGTGCAAACTAAAAGCTCTGATCTTATTACGATAATGCAGTACAATATAAATAGAGGATTAAACAAACTAACTGATGCGGCCAAAACATAAGGACCACGATCTCAACTACTACTCTCCTAATGCAGTTACAACTCTAGACTTATTCATGCAGTTCCTAAATAATTTCTATGACACCCACGACCAAGTCAATACATGCAACAGCATGTCCAGCTAGCCGTTTCAAATACAGATAAGATTCAAATTAATATAAATAAAATCGAAATAAAAATCCAACATTCACCCCCTTAATTTGAAGCCTGTCCTGACAACTGTTTTACTCCCAGCAGACTCCTCATACGCTCGAACTTGACAGTGGTCATCCCTTGGTTAAAATATCCGCTCGTTGCAGATCCGTGCTGACATGCTTTATAACAATCTCCTTCCTCTCCACACGCTCACGGATAAAGTGATATCGTATGTTTATGTGTTTACTCCTGCCGTGAAACACCGGATTTTTGGTCAGGTCTATAGCAGACTTGTTATCAATGTGCAACACAACTGGTCCAACCTCTTCACCTGTCAGTTTTGCCAGCAGATTTCGCAACCAAATGGCTTGACAAGCTGCTGCGGTGGCGGCCATAAATTCAGCCTCGCATGATGACAGCGCAACGCATCTCTGTTTTTGAGATATCCAAGTTATCAAACTATCATCTAGATAGAATACCATAGCTGAAGTACTCTTTCGATCATCTGTTTGTCCACCCAAGTCACTATCAGAGTAACCAGTGAGGCTACCTGCTCCTGGTTTCTTCAAATAAGTTAAGCCTAAATGCAGAGTATCACTTACATACCTGAGAATTCTTTTGACTACATTCCTATGCACAGCTGTTGGTTTCTCCATGAAACGACTCACAATGCCTACGGAGTAAGCAATGTCGGGGCGAGTATGCACGAGATAACGAAGTCCCCCAACTAGACTTTTATATTCTGTAGGATCTACTAATTCACCCCCTTCATCCTTAGTCAAATGCTCCTTGGGATCCATAGGATATTTAGTGGGATTGCAGCCACTCATCCCAGCCTTCTCCAATATTTTTCTAGCATACCCAGTTTGTTCATCTCAAACTGCTCATTCATTTCTTGTTTAAACTTGTCAACGACCTCGACACTGTTGCCTGTTAGCAGCAGGTCGTCAACATACACCCCAACCAACAGTACGTCCACACTTCCTCTTCTCACATACACTGCATGTTCATGAGGACACCGAACGAAGCCCATATTTTTGAGACTTTTGTTGAGTTTTGCATACCAAACACGAGGTGCTTGACGTAGACCATAGAGAGCCTTCAATAATTTATAAACCATATTTTCTTTCAAGCGAACAGTCTCAATTCTGGTGACTGGGCGAATATTTCGTCAAAGTCGACTCCGTGTTCTTGTACGTAGCCTTTGGCGACAGGTCTCGCCTTATACTTCACTATCTCCCCATTTTCATCCATTTTAATCTTGTATATCCACTTTAGTCCCATGACTTTACGCCCAGCTGGTAATTCTGACAATTCCCATGTGTTGTTTTGTTTGATTGAATCCATCTCCCTTTGCATAGCCTGCCTCCAGCTTCATTCCTTAATGGCCTGAGCATAATTTCGGGGCTCATCAAGTCCCATGAAAAGTAACTCATCATCCAGCTCCACCTCTTCAGTAGTATTGTATATGTCAGACAAATTCCTGAACCGTCTCGGTTCACTGTTAGTGCTACTGCCTTCAGACTCATTTGGCTGCACTAAGGCTCCAGAAATTTGTGACATTGTCACAGGCGACTGCGCCCCAGAGTGTGATCCACCATACGTCGAATTTTCACTCGTCTGTTGCAGAGTCACATTGTCTTGATCACTTGTTTCCCTAGGCTGCACAAAAACAAAGGTGTTGTAATGACCTTGTGTACTGTCAACTTCCAGATTCCAACACCACGTTTTTTTCTCTTCAAACACAACATCTCGATTTACAATCACCTTGTTTTCAACGGGATAAAACAGCCTACATCCCTTTGTACCTGCTTCCTTTCCGAGATAAACAACAAGCTTGCCTCTGTCACCTAGTTTAGTGGTTTGGGCTCCTGGAATTTTCACATGAGTCGGGAACCCAAACACGCGAACATGCTCAAGATTCGGTTTTTTCTTTTTCCAAGCCTCGTAAGGAGTTTTCCCAGTTAAAGATCTAGTTGGTAACCAGTTCAGCAAAAAAATCGAGTGTCTCACAGCTTCACCCCACAGATTTAAAGGCAGTTTCATTTGTTTCAACAAGCTTCTGGCCATCTCAACCACAGTCATGTTTCTCCGCTCAACAACTCCGTTTTGTTGCGGTGAATACGGGACTGTGAATTGTCTAGCTATTCCATGATCATCACAGAATTCTTCAAATGAACGAGAACAAAATTCTCCTCCTCGATCTGACCTCAACATCTGAACTCGTTTTTCTGTCCCCTTTTAAACTTGTAGTTTGAATTTCTTGACCATTTTTAGTGTCTCGTCTTTGCCTTTTAATAAATATATCCACATCATATGCGTGAAGTCATCAACCAATAGAAGAAAGTATTTGTTCCCTCCTGCTGTAGGCGGAGATATAGGGCCACACAGGTCAATGTGTACTAGTTCTAGGCCCACCTTGGCACGATTAATGGACTGGGAGGGAAATGGCCTTCGTGTCTGTTTGGACATTAAACAATCAGTGCATACAGATTTTGGTTGAGACAATTTTGGAACACCATAAACCATATATGCAGACTGCATCAAGGAGAGAGCTTGAAAATTGACATGACCCAACCGCGCATGCCATAACCAGGAGATTTCATCAGATTTTGACAAAAGACATGTTGGATGGTTAATCTCAATAATTATCTTATATAAGCGATTTGGGGACCTCTTGACTTTCATTAACAACTTCCCCATGCTATCAAATACCCACAAAAAATCTCCTTTTAAAATAATCCTATTTCCATCCTCAGATAATTGACCGAGACTAATAATATTTTTGCATAGTTTAGGAATGTAGTATACCTCTTTCAGCATGTGTTCTTCTCCATTTTTACAAGTAAAAATTATCGATCATTTTCCCTTGATTTCAACAGTGGAGTCATCCCCAAAGCGAACTTGTCCAGTCACACTTTCATCCAATTCCCTAAGTTTTGATTTTTGGCCGGTCATGTGGTTACTTGCTCCGTTGTCCAAGTACCACAAATTCGATTCTGTATGGTTGCCTTTAATTTCACTGAGCCTAGGAACCACACCTTCTTCGTTGAGAAGCATCATGGTCTTTTGCTTATCATCGCATTATGTAAACAATAGAGCAGGCTCGTCATCATCAACTTGAGCTATGTTCACTTCTCCTACTTTGATCTCCTTGTCTCGTTTTGATCTCCGGCAATCTGTTGCAAAATGACCATAAGCCTGGCAGTTGTAACATCTTACCCGACTTTTATCACGGTTCCAACGGCTACCATCCTTCCCTCGATTTTTCTGAGCATGTGAGACTTCTGCATTTGCTTTGTTACGCTTCATCCATTCCTCATTTGTCAACAACAGCTTTCCTTCTTCACTTTCTCTTCTGGCCCACTCCTCTTCTGTAAGCATCAACTGACCACCCCCTTTCTCAGTCTGCCCCCTTAGTCTTTCTTCGTGGGCTTTAAGTGAGCCTATAGCTTCTTCAACAGTCATATTCTCAATGTCACCAAATTGTTCCATGGTCGAAACAATCTGCAAGTATTTCGTTGGCATTGCACGAAGCAATTTCTTCACAACGTAGCTATCAGTTACTGTCTCTCTCAAAGTACGTATATGTGTTACTAACCCATTTAACTTTAGACATAAATCATCTAAAGAATCAGCATCCTTCATACACATGAACTCGAATTCACCTTTTAACGTTTGAACTCTAGCCCTCTTGACACGTTCTGCCCCTTGACACAAAGTCCTTATGGTCTCCCAAGCCTCCTTCGCTGTTTCTTTCTCAGCTACTGACAACAATACATCCTCCGGAATTCCTTGGTAAATCGTTGCCAGAGCAATTTTATTCTGGCGTTCATCCACCACAATTCCCGTTTCCTTGGCTTCCACCGCATCCCACACACCCTAAGCCTTCATGTACACTTTCATTTTGAGTGCCCAGGCAGTGTAGTTACTCCTTGCTAGCATCGGATAATTCAAACCGATGGCACCTTCTTTCAGCTTGTTAGTTTCCGTTGTCGCCATCCTTTGCATATATTTAGGCATGCAGTAGAATGGATCTGATACCAAATTCTTGTGATCGCACACACAACACACTGTCAAATACAATATATATATATAAAGTGTTTGATGTAAACGGAAGAAAAAAGTGCAAAGTGGAAGCTCTGATCTTATTACGATAATGCAGTACAATATAAATAGAGGATTAAACAAAATAACTGATGTGGCCAAAACATAAGGAACACGATCTCAACTACTACTCTCCTAATGCAGTTACAACTCTAGACTTATTCATGCAGTTCCTAAATAATCTCTATGACCCCACGACCAAGTCAATACATGCAACAGCGTGTCCAGCTAGCCGTTTCAAATACAGATAAAATTCAAATTAATATAAATAAAATCGAAATAAAAATTCCACATAAACAACCAAAATACAATTGTATTATGTATCTTGTATATAATTGACATAAGAGAGTTAATAAATATGGCATGATTTGATTGTTCGGGTATAATAATAATTTCAAAAATCGTAGTATCAGGTATATAAACAGAAAAACACGAGTTCGGCTTCTCACTAAAAAAATTAACTTATTATCCTATAATATTATATATATATAAAGGAGTATACATGATCACTAAATTATTCGGCTTAAATATTAATTCATAAGTATAAAATATAACATGCATATAGTAAACACATGCGATAGCAAAAATAAACAAAATACATAATATATCATTCGATTGGGTGAAAAGAAATAATAAGTATAATGATCCTTAATCTCACAATTTGAAAGCAAATGGTCGAAAATATCACAAGTTGAAGGAGATGGCCCTTAAAGGCAAGTTTTATTTACTTTTATCAATCACCTCAAACATGACTTACTTTTGTATTGGGCTTTGAAGTTGGCCTCCAAAATTTTAATAAAATGCATTCTTTTACTACATTCTAGCTTTAACAACGCATATTTTTAATGTGTTTACCCCATAAAAGCATTGTTTAAATGTGTTTTCAAAATTTTTATTTTTATTTTTATTTTTTATAAAACTTATTTTATATTCTGAAATTAATATGAACGTGAATAAAAAATACGTTTTGTATAAACGAAAATAAAAAATGCGTTTTGAGTGATAAAAGGGGTAATTTTTTCAGATTGCGAGATTTTGGGTCATTTCTTCTAAAATTGTGATAGAAAGTTCCAATACTCAAATACCCAAATGGAGGAGGGAAGTTGTTGGCCCAATTAAAATTTTAAATTTATTACTTTAAAATATGTTAAGAATGTTACTCCCTCTGTCCCAAAATAAGTGTCGATTTGACTTTTGATACGTTTTTTAAGGTACTAAAAAAATATATTTGCATATATCTTTTTTTCAATTTTTTTTTTCCTGAATTAAAATTTTCCATTTATATTTTTATTTAGAAAAGAAAATTTATATAAAAAATATATACAAGTACCTTTTTTTAACATCTCAGAAAATGTGTCAAAAGTTAAAGCAACACTTATTTTGGGACCGAGGGAGTATGTTTGAGATGTACATCCATTGTAAGAGATTCATCTAGAATTATGGTAGAGTATAACTTTCATTTTATCTTCCAATTTGTTGTAATCATATGAAAAATTAAAACCTTTGTTTAAGACTAGGATGCTTAACCATATTTCGTATGGCGTGAAGTCAACGTTCTATATAAAACAAACCTGGTTTACAAGACACGTTAACATAGATTGTTTCTACACATAACATTTCTATCCAGAAGCAAAAATCTAGGGTTTCAAAGTTGTTGCCAGATTCAAACATGCAAACTTTCTAAACATTTCTATTCAGAAGCAAAAATCTTAGGGTTTCAAAGTTGTTAACAGATTCAAACATGCAAACTTTCTACACAACATTTCTATTCAGAAGCAAAAATCTTAGGGTTTCAAAGTTGTTACCAGATTCAAACATGCAAACTTTATACGCAACAATCAAAATCAGGTTTCTCTTCGTGCTCATATTCTATCAAAATATGAAGAAACCCCAAGGACACACGGGAGAAAACATAAACCCGGCTTATTACTCCTTGTAACCTATTTTGGTACAATGGCACTACCACATGGAAAGGAAAAAATAAAACACGACAGGCCTCTTGTACAAGTAGTTTACAATCCCAGCGTACAGGGAAAAATTTCCAAAAAAACCTACTTTTTGTTGTATATTTCCAGTATTCCAGCACCGACACCTTTGAATATACTTAAGGTTTTGAGAACATCCCTTGTGTTAGTGAGGAAAAGTCAAAATCGCTTCCTTTTTGTGTTGAAGATGCAGATGGTAGTGTAGATGCTGCTTGTGGTTTTGTTGTTGCCGAAGGTGACACACCATTTCCTGTAGTATACTGTCCCATGCCATAAAAGCTGCATACGGAAATATGAAAAGGAGTAGAACATTTTAAATTAGCTTCAGTTCTTACAGATCACAGGGTTTCAAAATATCTTTGATTTGTTCTTGCACATACATATATAGTTATACACGTACGCATTCTGAATACACTAAAATCTGACTTCAAATTTACTAAGATATAAAGCACTCACCTGGAATCTTGAAGTGGAACTGAATTCCCAACTGGTAATGTCGGTCCCGTATTTCCCATCTGTCCCCAGAAAACATACATCAAAATTGTATCTTCAACTTGCAACAAATACCAATGAGAATATTTACCTGCATATAGTTCTGTAGATCACTCTTTCCTGTGGCAGGAATCATCATCCCAGGAATCTGATACCCAAAATTGGGCCAATTTTGAGAAGGCAAACCATTACCGTTGGGTCCAGGTTGCTGTCCATTGCCAGGAATTTTAGGCATGTCACCGCCAGATTTAGCAGCAGCAGCCATAAGAAGCGACTGTTGTTGAGCTAGCATTGCAAGTTGTTGTTGATGTGCAGCAAAAGGCGACACCATGTTGGACTGCATAATATTGCATCAGAACTGTAAAACGAACAAAAAACTACCATGGCATGCACAACATGTCAACGGTCATCTACTTTCACTGGACAAAGTGATCTAACTACTTATATAATGTATAAACTTAACAAAGGTCAACCCTACTCGGATTATATGGCCAAGCATGTACTATTAGAACTCCAAACAGAGCTGATAACAAAAATACAACTATTACCTTCTCAAAAAGGCTCATGATATCATTTTTAACATCCTTATTAGGTTTCTGTTCATTGCTTGGGAGTGTGATCGAAGGCGAATCCTGAAATAAATCTTCTAATCCAGAAGAAGAATTAATCTTGTTATTAACAGGTTCTGCTGGGGTTGCTTTCTCAGTATTCGAACCTCCTGCAGCAGCTGCAATAATGTCAAAAGTCAAAGTCAGCAGACAAGACAAATTCAACCATACCACCACCTCTATCTCCTAACTAGCACGGAGATTTTTCGATGTACTCCTCGAGTAAGACAAGCAGAAGTGCAAGATATGCTGCAAAAGAAAAATTTAAATACTGAAAAGATTTGCTCATACATACATTGAAAACCAGCCCATCCATTATCATCCGTGGAATGTGCCTCTGAGCCACTCTCAGCAGGATTATCCATTGAAAGCATGTTAAAAAGATCCGTGGCAAAATCGACTTTGGGTGGAGAAACAGCTTCGGCCACCTGCTTTACTTGATCAGCTGGAGGCACTGGTGGTTCCGCTTTGTGCATCACCTGTTGAAGCTTTGGTACTGAAGCAACCTGCAAATCAATCACATCAGCAAGACCAACTGATAGCCAGTAA
This sequence comes from Apium graveolens, assembly GCF_009905375.1. NCBI lineage: Eukaryota > Viridiplantae > Streptophyta > Magnoliopsida > Apiales > Apiaceae > Apium > Apium graveolens. Next base: position 308,737,880 of record NC_133650.1, read on the forward strand.
GATTATCATTCTTTCAAATTTCAGGAAGCATCGCCCAAGAATCGAGTGATTTCTGATAAAGGCTTAGGGCTCAAGCAGTCATTACAAAATCATAGACTAGAAATAATTCTTTAGGAGGAATGAGGCTAATTTTTAAAATGATTCAAGTGTGCAACTAATGTTTCCCATTTAAATAAGCTAAGCAATAAGGCTACCAATCCATGTCCCGAGGTTTCTACTCATTTAGTATGATATTGAGGTAAAGTTTTTTGACTATAAACCTAAATCCGTATTGGCAAGTTATGTTCCCAGATTGTCTGGACATTTTACTTTTCCCTTCTATTAACGGAAAGCAGGTCCAGGAAACAGACTACAAAATCTGAAACAGAAGAACTAGCCAAAAAAGTCAGCTTGACATACAGGTTCAGGTCCCTTCGGGGGCACAGGTAGACTGATTCTAGCAGCAGGAATGCTGTTATTAGTACTGCGTGGCTGATATTTCTTTCTGTCCTCCGCAACTTTTTCGGGATTTCTATTATATGCATAACCACTTTTTTCAACAGGTCTCTGCCACTGAGCAGAGGGCTGCTCAACTTGCTCCCTGACAGGTGACTTTGGTTTCCCATCCTTGGAAACCCATCTTTTATCTTCATACCTTAAATTATTTCACAAAATATGTAACAAACAAGGTATAAAGAACTGAATCATAATCAACTATACATCATTTAAAGAAACAGAATATCAATGTTTTTTTTAAATACATACTTTGCACGGATAAAATTTTCAATCCCGACCCTGTCATAGTTTGGCGGAAGCTCTGCCTCCCAGTAGCTATTAGACTTTTCATTTCCCATTGCTGTGTGCAGAAGAAAACCAATTTCAATAAAAAGGGGAGACAATTACTTCATCAGTCCATACTCAATAGATTAGCATAAGGGAACACAAAAAGAAAATTAAGACCATGACGAAAATGAGCTCTTACATCTAATAAATTCAACTTGCTCCGGAAGCCATGTGTCAAGTGTTGCAGATCTGACCTGCACGCGAGTCGAGAAAGAATATTACAATCAAAACTGATTCTGAACATATTTATTCTTTTAAAATCCAAAACTGTACTTTAAAAAAAATTAGGGGTTGCCGAAGAGCAAAAGATGAACAATATGCAATATGAGAAATTAGAAATGCTCAGAACATGTTTTATCACCTAGCTGTATCATAGTAGGGACCGAATGGGTTGTCATATGCGGGACAAATAAGCATAGATTTTCAATGAAACCAACAAGTAGAAAAGATGATTTTTCTTTTGAGGATGCTGATTAATAATTGCTAGCGTAAATCTGTAGGATATATACTACCCAATTCCGAGCTTATTGAGTAAAATACCAATGTAACTCATTGGTAATTTAGTAGTCAAAATTTATGATAGTTCCTCCTCACTGGGCATCGCCCCACACCTTACCCATTGAGACAAATAGCAAATGTACTAGGGGAGACATAGAGAGCGGTGCAAAGGGAGTTATATCTAGCAAAGATGGAGTGTACTTTCTAAAGGGTGAAATGCGTATAATATATTGAATTGAAAATCGAACATTACACTTAGAGACAAAGCATATGTTTTAGTCTTATTGCAAGATTCGGACAAATCAATTTTCACGGCGCATTCAATATAGAAAATAAACCATCTTAAAGGAACAATGTCATATTTAATAAACCTAAAATCCTGAATGATTGATAGTACAATTATCAGAATAACCATACATAATGACCAAATAACAGGGCAAAAAATGACAAATGAGTGGAAAGAGAAATTGGGTCTGATGCAGAATGTACAAAATCATATTTAGTTATGATCACCTATCATATAAGTAAAAAAAACGCTGTTGTATTTTTTACAAGTGTTATTGATTGATAAGAAACTCAAGTGTGAGTGTGATTGATGAGAAACTCAAGTTTGAGAACCGTTACCCAATGCAAGAATAAACATACTTGTATAAGCGTGAAAAGGATTATACCACAATTTACAGCTTTTAAATGAACATTACCTTTGATATGTGAACCCCGAGACTTCTGTGTATTCCAGAACATTGCATGCAGATAAAAATACCTAGATTGACACTAGCCCATCTAGGGCCCCTGCACGGACAAAAAATAGGTCAATACTACAGACAATCCGAAAAGATTTTTCCGCACAACTGACTTATGGTAAACTGTAATTGTAACCAAAAGTTATACAATTCCTAATACCATCAAGTACCGACAAGGCGACAAATGTAATAGTTTCCCAAATTATAAATTATGACTTCCCATCAATTTGATTCGAGTCTAAACATCATCAAATACCGAAAAATGTCATAGTTTGGCAAATTTTTAAGTATCACTTCCCATCAAATTTTGACACAACTCCTAACACCACCAAGTACCAACAAATGTAACAGTGGCCCAAATTTTAATACATCACTTACATCCAACTTTGATACTTCAAAGAAACTTACTTAGATTTGCAGTCAGCGCATTCCCTATTCTCTGGTAATTTAAGAAGCCCTTCCAATATCTGCAATCAGAAAACATTAAACACCCAATTTCGACAACAACTAAACAACAAAATGCAGATACCGATAAACAAACAATACACATTAGCAAGTAAAGTATTCTGATCAACCAATCAATTTTCCAAATACCAAAATTCTACAAAACTTGAACTTCAATATTTCAAACTCATCTCCTTCTCTCCGTAGCAATACATTCAATTACAAACCTTATCATTCACAAACACACTACGAAAACATAAAATTCAGCTTTGACATCATACTGACCTCATACACAGCTCCACAAATACATAATTACGGTTCTATTCTTCATTATCAAATAAACATTATAACATAAATTTTAGCTTCGACAACATATTGAGCTCATATACAACTCCACAGATACATAATTATGATTCAATTCTTCATTATCAAATAAACATAAGAACATGAATTTTAGCTTAGACAACATACTGAGCTCATATACAGCTCCACGAATGCATAATTACGATTCAATTCTTCATTATCAGATAAACATAAGAACATAAATTTTAGCTTCGACAACATACTGAGCTCGTATACAGCTCCACAGTTACGTAATTACAATTCAATTCTTCATTATCAAATAAACATAACAACATAAATTTTAGCTTCGTTAACATACTGAGCTCATATACAGCTCCACAATTACGTAAATTACGATTCAATTCATCATATCAGATAAACAAACGAACCTATCATAAACCTTATCACACCATGTATATACACAATAACCTATAAATCTAATAAGATTATTTAAAATTATCATCAATAATTTCAATAACTAAAATAAATCAACCAAACAATTAACAATTACAATTAGTAATTCACTAACATATAAACTAAACAACAAACAGATCAAATCAAATCAATACGAGATCTAACAAAAAAAAACAAAAAAAAAATAAATAAATGAGAATTAAGTAGAGGACCTTTCGGTGCTGCGCATTGAGCTCTTTGGTGACATTAGCTTTCTGATTCATCGTTTTAAAAACACAAAATCGAAGACTAAATTAAAATAAAATTAATTAATTGAAATTGAAAAAGAAAAGGAAGATGAAATAGCAGAGAGAAGACGAAATTGAAAGCGGATCGGGTCGGGTCGGGTCGGGTCTTCTCTCTCTTTCTCTCAATCCTCCTTTCTCTTTAGGGAATCTAGAAAACTTATGTGTGTGTATCGGTGTGTGTATAAATAATAATAATTGTTATTAATAATAAAAGCGTTGGAGAATTGGGGAAAATTGGGGAGTAAAAGGTTTGTTTGACTTTTTGGTTGTGGGGACTGGGGAGGTCTGGTGCGTGTCAACTCAGCTGGGCTTTGTTAATTGCATTATTATTGCGATTTGTAGTGGAAAAATAATATTCAAATATATTATCGGGTTTTTTAACATATACCCGTGGAAGCCGGGAAACAATCAAAATAATTTAAACTTATAAATTTGTGCGCTTATTGCTTACGCACGAGACATGATAAAAAAAATGTGTAATACAGTTTTTTGAAAAGCGTATTAGACGATCGCTTAAGCGGAAGCGGGGAAAAAACGATACAAGACTCTGACTAACACCGTAGGAGGAGGAGGACGAAGGGCGTAGAAAAGGAAGATATCTCCTGAACAAGACTTTCCAGGTTGGAAAATGCCATGTTGGAAAATGCATGGGAGGCTTTGCAAAATCTCAAGGTAATCAAAAAATAAAATACATAATTATTCTATGAGGACGAATTATGTTCGTGTTTAAATAGTTTACTGAAAATGTTATTTTAATAATGAATAGTTAATTTTATATATCAAATTTTATTTTGTCATTTATTTTTGTTATTCTTTTACCTGAATTATATCATTTATGTTCATCAAGAGTGATTCCAAAAAAGATAGTATTGAATCGGAATATTATTTTTTAGCTTCGGGACTAATATTATATCGTATCAAATAAATCGAGAAATAAATGAAACTGAAGGTATGGTCCTAGACAAATAAGTCATATGTGTAGTTATATTATTTCTATGAACATTAATATATGACAAGAAAATGTGAAATAACGTGGAGGAGCCATTCTAATGCTAAATTGGCTATAGCCATTCCTCCATTTTGGCACCCAATAAAAAAGATGACAGTTTAATGCTAAAATATAACTTGTTCTTCAATGCTACAAGTCGAAATTCATCCAACAATAAAATTTCTTCCATTTTTTATATGAGAAGATGATTATAGCCATATTTGATTCTAAATATAGAATTAGAGTTGTAAACGAACTGAACTCGAACGAACTTTTAACGAACTCGGACAAAATCTTAACGAACCGGACACCGTTTGATAAGCTTATTGGATAAAAATTTTTGTCCTAACTCGAGTTCGGTAATATTCGAACCGAACACGAACTGTTCGCGAACATATCGAACCGAACCGAACACGAACTGTTCGCGAACATCATTTTAAAAAAAAAAAAATTAAATATTATTTTAGGTAAAAAAAATTTATCATACTATCAATTATATATTTTTCATAAATAAAATATTTATTTGAAATAACTATAAAATATAATTAATATATATTATTAATAATACATATATTATTTATACATGTAATATTATAAATATACTATTTTTTTCGAACCGAACTCGAGCTTAACGAACGAACCGAACTCGAGTCGAACACCTTAAAAGTTCAGTTCGGTTCGTTAAGATTATCGTACAAGAAATGGTATTCGAACTCGAGTTCGATAAACTTATCGGACGAGCTTATCGAGCTCGAACTCGAACGAACCGGACGAGCTTAACGAACAGCTCGGTTCGTTTACGGCTCTATATAGAATCAATTATCCACTTTGCATTTTCCATTCAACTATAGTAATGTATTGGAGTGATGTTTTGTATATTTAGTTCTATATCTTAGCTATGCATTGGATTTGCTCCAAAACGGAAGAGAGGTAATGAACAACTGAATTTCCTTCGTTAAAAAAATATGATGTATATGTTATATTGCCCTGCTATTTGTCTTGTCTGAATATTAATCTGTGTTATCTTGTATGTTGTTAAAATCAGCACCTATAAATATCAGTCACTCAAACAACCTGATATCCACCAACAACCTTAGAGATTCATTATTGGTTGAAAAATTAATTGTTCGAGATTGCAAAAGCCTGCTAAAATTCCACCAATCAAATGGGAAATTGATTAATTTGAGTCACCTGAATTTGAGAGGATGCAACAATGTGAAACGATTGCCAGAGCAATTGGGTGATATCAAAGGCTTAAAAATGCTTGATGCAAGTTATACCGCAATTGATCTACTGCCAGATTCAATTGTTCACCTGAAAAAATAGTGAAGTTAAAATTGAGTGGTTGCAAGAAGCTTAGAAAATTACCTCGTGAATATGGAATGCTTGAAAATGTTTGATGGAGGTTCTAGTGCAATTGAGCAATGACCTTATTCATTTGGATGCTTGATCAATTTGGTAGAACTGTGTATTTTCGACTACAAAAACCTCAAAAGTCTTCAAAAAAACATATGCAAGTTGAAGTTTCTTCGAGTACTAGATTTGCACTACTGTTTTAAGCTGAAGCTACTGCCCGAAGAATTGGGGAAGATGCAATGCTTAGAAACTCTTAATGCATCTTTTACAGCAATTAATAGATTACCAGATTCTACGCGACAATTGAGTAGGCTACGAGTTATTAATGCATCTTTTACAGCAAAAGAAGGATTATTGGTTGTATTGGACTGCTGAGTAGGTTACAATCCCTAAAATTAAAGTCTTGTGAGAAACTTAGAAATCTGCCAAATAGCATTGGAAATCTTACATCAATTATAAGCTTAAATCTTTACCGCAAGAACTTCTGCAGAAATCTGCCATGCCCATAAATAACATGACGAAGTTAGAATTTTTGGAGTTGAGTTGTAATGTAAGATTATGGTTGCCTATGATTTAAAATTTATCTTCTTTGATAATGTTACATCTTACCGATGATGGTATGAGTCCCCCCATAATAATGCCATTTAGCCTTTCTAAGCTTTCCAGCCCAGAAGATCTTATGTTGGAACTACCCTTGAATCTAACTTCATTAAGGCTAAATAACCATACAAGACTTGAAAACTACCCGATTTAACTAGCTTCAAAAGCTTTAGTCTGTGAAACATATGATCCTATTAGGACCTTCCTCTAACACCTTAAGATTTTAGATGAGATGGTTACTCAACAGAGTCCCCTCCTTCTCTCCGTCCCTCTCTCTGGCACACTATTACAGTAATACCGATCTTTCCATATTTTTGTCCCTTAATTACGAGTTTTGTATACTTTTGTCTCTTAATTATTTTTTTTTGACTAATATTGGCTTATAGCCTTACAAATGAGTATCTGTTCTCAACAATTCTCGGGGTGAGCCAGGATCGAACCCAGGATCTGGGACGACAGAGGATAAGCCCTTTACCACTTGAGCTATCCAACCGTGCTCTTGTCTCTTAATTATTAGTTTTGTACACTTTAACCCTTTAATAAATAATATAGTTTATCATATTAATTAGTTCATATAATAAATTAATTTATATATTTATCATATTCTAAAATTTTATTTTATAAGTAGTAATTTATATTTCTAATATGATTAATTGAAAGTAAAATAAATATAATAATTATTTATAAAAAAAATTAAGAAAACGGTTAAAATATACAAATCTCATAGTTGAAGGGTTAAAATGTACTCCCTCTGTCCCTCCCATTTGTTTACACTTTCCTTTTTTGGATGTCCCTTCCAATTATTTACATTTCAAAACTTTCCAAAAATGGTAAGGTTTTTATAATTTTTAAAATAACTACATCCACTATTTCTCTCCACTATACCCACTTTATACATATAATATTAATCGGTCCCACTACTTTACTCACTTTTTTAACTTTTTTCCACTATTTTATCATTTTTTTAAACTCCGCGCCCCACCCAAATGTAAACATTTGGGAGGGACAGAGGGGGTATTTTTTTTGTTCAGGTGTTTATGTGTATATTGTGTAATACTTTAAGAATTAAGTTATAATTAAGCCTATTTTTAGAGTTATTTCAAAATGTTATGGGGGTTTTCTTGCTTCTTGCTCTAAATATGGATTTGTATCAAGTCTTTGGGGGATCAGTTATAGTACACAATAGGATTGATCTAAATTATATGTGTTTGATTTTGTTTAGTGTATTCTTTCCTTCCGGATATTAATTCTCGTACTTAATTAGGTGCCTTCAAACTTCCGATTAAACTTAAGTAGCTCTCAATATCTGTAAGCTATCTTTCAATTTTCTTGCACTCGCTGTTATATTGGTGTACTATTTCTATATATCTATTGGTGGTAGTAGAGTTTGGCAGCCTGATAGTCCCGCATTTCAAATGTACAGTAAAACCTCTGTAAATTAATACTCGATTAATTAATAATCTCTCTAAATTAATAATTTTGTCCGATCCCGACTTGGACCAGTTCAAAAAATGATCAATTTCGATAAGATAATAAGATAATAATTTTTTTGAAAACCCTGTATAAAAATATGGTTCCAATAAAATTATAAATTAATAATTTCCTTATATTCATAAAAATATAGCTATTACATCTTTGTAAAATATGATTCAATTGTAGTTTGTTTTTTCATATAATTTAAATCAACATGAAGCTCATCCCTAATATACATTGAATATTTTCTATGTAAAATACAATGAATTAAATTAATTCATGTACTTTGAATTTTCTTAATATACATTGAATATTTTCTATGTAAAATACAATGAATTTAACTTATACACTACATGGATTTTGAATCTAATATATTGTACATTACATTGACTTTCTAAATTCATATACATTGAATTAATTGAATTAAGTATAAAATATAAATTATACAATTCATTTTATTTAAATTTATGTGAATAAAAATTTAATCAAAAGTTAATTTTGTTTGCTACCGAAAATTCTCTATAAATTAATAATTATTAATTTATCGATTAATTAATATCTCTCTAAATTAATAGAATTCTCCGGTCCCAACTATATTAATTTATAGAGGTTTTACTGTAATTACCACTGTCACGAGCATGTTGATAGAGTACTTGCGATCTAAAGAGCATGCTATGATAGGTCTGTCAATGGATCGTATCAGCCGTGATTCATATCCTGGTTCATTTAATTTTACCTGATTCGGATTCAGATTAGATTTTAGTTAGATTTTTCATAACCCGGTCTATATCTGGATCTGTTAGGATCAAGGAATTTCGGATCGGTGCTCCGATCCACTTAAATTTTAAAAAAAAACTGAAATGCCAATACAATTATTTAAAATACGTTTAATATTTTATAAAATTTAAAAGCAAACAAAACACTTATATAAGTTACTCATCATCCGATTCTGACTCAGCAACAACTAGTTTTCTCTTTTTAGATTCTGGAAGTTGAGAACCAACACAAAGATTTAATGTGAAAATGACAAAAATGATGAGAGTGTGTGTGTGATGATTTTGATGACTAGATTTGTCCTCAAGCTATAATGGACATAGTTTGACTGATACAAATTATTTTTAAGAGAAGTCCACAAGAACCCGCAACCCTTTTATTTAGACGTAATTTAAAAAAAACCCGATTTTTAATAAATTTCTTTATAAAACAAATACAAATAGAATTTTTAATTAATTATAACTCTAAATTGATAATCCTTAGTCGTTAGTCCTTACAATACGACAACCCCAAATAATTCTTACATGCTCAGTACATTGCGGCAAGACTTATGTTCATGTACTGGAACAAAGAGACGAGACATAAGAAAGATATCAAACTCGTATTATTCTTATAAACGTGACAGAGAAGCATACTTATGAATGATAAACTTCGTTTATATGGTTTGCCCAATTAGGTAGTTAATACACACTCCGCCTAAACACTAATAAGAGTATATGGTACGTTCCAATTAAGAATTAAAACAAAACTTAATATATGCTTCACATAATTTTTATAAAATTTATTGTAATATATATAATATATATATGTAAAATAAATAGTCGGATCGGATCGTTGATGGATCGGATCGACTTAAATCAATATCCATTACTTATCGGATCAAATTTTTTGCGGATCAGATTTTTTTCAATAATCCATATCCGCTCCATTAACCTTCGGATCAGACCGAATTTTCGATTCATTGACAACCCACCATTCAACACCATTCATTATAGAAACACGAGGAATCGGAGAGGCTCATATTTTGAAGGCCAAAACTCTCTGTTCCATATGGACGAGGCTGTTAATTGAACTATCCTCCAAACAATTTTAAAAAAGAAAGTTCCAAAGATTTACATAACCAAATGGGGAAAAATCTACAGCGTTTCTGCTTGAACTAAATGAGCACAAATTTAATATCTGAGATGATATCATAAGAGAATGAGGTTCGAGTGGTTAACCAGTGTAAACTTCTAGATCAAATAGTGAAATACAGATAAATCAATGAACAAGAAATACTAAGCAATGATTCAATAATAATTCATTCTCATCTGAATGAGTGGACTTCATACAACTATATAGAGTAGTGCATTTGGAAAATGCCTTAAGGCCAAAACACTAGTAACAAACTAAAGAGTCCAAACATAAAACATAAATGTAAAGCAACATAATTGATATAGAAGGTAATAATGATAAACTGGGTGGTCGATGCAGCTAGCATTGAGATGGCAACATGTGTAAATTGAGGTGGCTGCTGACATGGAACATATACATCATTACTCCCCTGCAAGCTGAGCAGCTGATATAGAGGTTGCTCCAAGCTTGTGTAGCCGATGATAGTGTTGCTTGACTGATAAAGGTTTGGTTCAGAGGTCTGCAACCTGCTTAGTGGATGGTACATATGAAGTAGTCATAATGCATGTCCCGAGTTTCTCTCAAATGAGGTGACAATCGACTTCGACGTGCTTAATTAGTCCTTTCATGTAGAACGGGGTTAGCAGTTATCGACAATGCAGCCAGGTTATCACATTTCAGCACAGTAGGTGGCAGATTAATCAAGCCCATGTCTCTAAGGAGAGCATGTAGCCAAGACACTTCGCACACAGTGAGGGCCATTGCCCTATATTCGGCTTCAGTCGTGGATCGAGCAACAACATTCTGTTTTTTGGCTTTCCAGCTAATTGGATAATTCCCAAGGAAAATGCAAAACATGAGGTTGAGCGACTAGTAACAATGTAGTTTTCCCAATCACTGTCGTTGTATGCATTAAGAGAAGCTGCAGAAGATGTTGCTAGCATAATACCCTGACCAGGATTAGATACTAGGTACCTCAAGAGACGTTTTGCAGTCTGTATATAAATGTTTGTTGGCTGATGCATATATTGGCTAAGGACATGAATTGGAAAAGTTATATACGGCCTCGTGACAATCAAATAGATGAGTTTTATAATAAGACACTGATAAGGGTGAGGGCTTGGAAGTAGAGTACCTTTGGTTAGAGTGAGTTTTAGGTATGTGTCCATGGGCACTTTCAAGGGTGCAACATTGGATAATCCATATTGTTGAATCATGTCCACTTCTTTTCCAAGATGAAAAAACCAGTTGGAGAACGTGAGATTTCCAATCCCAGAAAGTAGTTGACTGGACCTAAGTCATTCATGTGAAACTACTGAGATGACATTTCTTTGATATCTTTAATTTCAGTAGCGAAATTACCACTTACAAGTATATCGTCAACATAAACAAGGATGAGAGTAATGATATTTTCCGTGTGTTTAACAAATAGGCTATAGTCAGTTTGAGATTGAACATATCCCAAGCCCAACAAAACAGATGATAATTTACTAAACCATTGGCGTGAGGCTTGCTTAAGCCCGTAGAGAGACTTCAACCGAAGACAGACAAAGGATGTGACAACAACTCCAATTGAATCAGCTTTAGTTCTTGAACCAAGACCGGTATAACCAAAAGGAAATTTTATGTAAACCTGCTCATTGAGATCGCCATTTAAGAAGGCATTACTTACATCCATTTGCATCGATTGCCATCCCTGAATTGTCGTAACTGCTAACAAGGCTCGAAGGGTGATAAGTTTGGCAACAGGAGCGAAGGTCTCAGAGTAGTCGATCCCATACACTTGTTTGCATCCAAGAATAACAAGCCTCGATTTATATCTTTCGATGGAACCATTAGGGTTGTATTTTTTTTTTCACCCGATAGCCTTTTTTGTACAAGGAAAAGTGGTAATCAGCTAAGTGTTATTATCCTCAAAGGCCTCTAGTTCTTGGTTCATGGCTTGTATCCAGTGAGGGTGTTGGAGAGTTTGAGTAAAGGATGTTGGATCAGGTTGAGTTGTGAGGGTAGCCAAAAAGCAGTGGAAAGTTGGTGGTATATTGCAATCCACTACAGTAACGACATTGACATAAGTAGGGTTCGTGACATAGTCATCAAGCCACAATGGTGGTTTATATGGTCGAATGGACTTTCTCACAGGTGGCGGGGAAGTCAATTGTCGAATGGAGGATCGTCAGGGGTTGTTGGGGAGGCTTCTGGAGATGTGATAACCTTGAAGAGTTCATCATCATATACAGAGGATTGTGGGAGATGAATAAGTGTAGGGTGCATGTAATGTGTGTGGTTTGAGGTGTTGTATTGAAATATATTTTTTGTAAATGTCACATCTCATGAGACAAATTCATGCCTGGTTGTTAAATCTAGGAGTTTAGGGGCCCTCTTTGGCTTAAACTTGTCACTTGTATGTTCAGGATTGGAGGCAAAGGCTAAACAACCAAAAAATTTGAGTGCATCATAATCAGGTTCTTTATGAAATAAGACTGCATAAGGAGAGTGATTACACAGGACAGGAGTAGGCAGCCTATTCAGCAAATATACTGCAGTCATGACACAATATCCCCATAGATATAGAGGTAATCTCGTTTGAAATCTGAGGCACCTTGCAATTTTAAGTATACACTTGTGACGCCTTTCAGCCCTGGCGTTTTGTCGTGGCCTTGCTACACATGAAGTTTGATGGAGTGTTCCCTTAACTACATAAAGTGCTTTGCAATTCACATCTGAGAATTTGGGTGCGTTGTCTGTCATGAGATGCAGAATTTTCTTGTTAAAATGGGTCTCCACATAGTTGTAGAACATCTTCAAGGTTGCTAGATAGTCTGATTTTTTAACCATGAGAAAAATCCAAGTGAAACGAGTGTAGTTATCAACTACAATAAAAAAGTATTTGTATTTTCCTCTTGTGTGCACCCGATAAGGTCCCCATGTGTCAATGTGTACAAGTTCAAATGGCACAGCAGCATGGATGGTACTGAGATCATAGGGTAGCTTTGAGAATTTTGATATTGGGCAGGTGATATATACTTGAGAGGTAGGTTAAACTTTGGATTATAGGATGGATATGTGTTTGAGTTTAGATATAGGAGCATGTCCCAATCTGTGATGCCATAGGGAATAAAGAACATTTGAGGTTGTACTGGAATTGGCAGAGGCATGAGGTTTTAGGGAGTTATTAGACATATCTTTGATGTAGTAGATGCCATTGTATAGGTGCCCAATAGCTTTGACTTCTTTGGTGCAACAATCCAGGATTTTACAAGAGTTAGGTCTGAAATTGACAATACAATTGTTGTCTTTTGACAACTTATGAATATATAGCAGGTTGTGTTTAAATTATGGGACGTACAAAAATTTATGCAGAACCAGGCCATTCGAGAGTTTGACATCCCCAGTGTGAGTTATCTTTGTCGTATCACCAGTTGGTAACTTGATAATAAGTTCAGTTTTAGCAGGTTGAACATTCATCAAATTATCAAGACTTGATGTCATATATATGGTCACTTGTTCTGAAGTCTAAAATTTAGGTGTCCTTATCTACATTCAACCTATTACAAGGTATCATTCCCGAGAAACGATTTTCTAGTTCATCCTCAGTTTCATAACCTTTAACTTGGGACGTACCTTCACTTGGCAGTAACTTTAGTAATTGTTGTAGTAGTTGTGTTGTAAAAATAATTTCACTTTTATCAGCTTGTGAATTAACTTGGGCATTGTTGGCCATTTTGTGATGATCAGCTCTATAATTTGACCATCGATTTGGTGTAGATGACTTTCTCAAAATAGACTTATGAGCCTTTGGGTGCCACTTGGGGTAACCTACTATAGTCCAACATCTCTCACTGTTGTGCCCCTTCCCCCCACATGCAGCGCAATTTGTGTGCCTATTTTCTGTATTGGTTTTACTAAACATGGTCGACAACTCAAATTCGTTGTGGTGTAGGACATCAGTTTGGGTTTCTTCTTGCTAGACAACAACAAATGCCATTTCCGCACTAGGTACGGGAATCTGCATTAAAAGTTGACAACGAACAGTAGAGTAACACTCATCTAAACCATTTAAAAATTGAAACAATTTTAACTCGGCCTTTTGGGTTTCAATAACGGTTAAAAGAGGGGTAACATCAATGACTATAGTGGTCACAGTGGGCAAGGTATTCATAAAGTCAAGCTCTTCCCATAAGCTACCGAGGGTAGTAAAATAATCATTAATTTTTAGCTTATTTTGTTTAAGCCCCAAAAGGTCTTTACTGAACTTATACTTTCTAGACCCATTGCTTAACATAAAACGCTTTTCAAGCTGAAGCCATATATCATGAGCAGTATTAATGAACAAAATAGACTGCCTTATATTATCATAGACGTTACTGTGAAGCCACGAAATTACCAGGTCATTGCACGTATCTCATTGTGTAGCCTGTGTTGCATCATCTGTGTTTCTTTTGACTGTACCATTCAAGAACCCCAGTTTTTTTTGGATGATAGCTGAATTTCAAAGGATTTCTTCCAGGACCTATAGTCACCAGCTCCTTGCAACTTTGTCACACTAATTGAGAGTGGACCATCAGACGGGTGTAAAAACAAAGGGTTTTACATATTTGCAAAGGTAAGACGTCCTCCAGTTGCCATGATACAGAGATGTTTCAAAGAAAAAGACTTGTCTCTTTGTGAATCTGGAAGGGTCAAATCAAGGATTGAGGAGAATGAAATAAAAGAAGAGTGCTTTGATGTGATGAGTGTAAAGGGATGAAACAAAATTTGCAGTGCTAGCTCTGATACCATGTAAACTTCTAGATCAAATAGTGAAATGTAGATAAAACAATGAACAAGAAATACTAAGCAATGCTTCAATAATAATTCATTCTCATCCGAATGAGTGGACTTTATACAGCTATAAGGAGTAGTACATTTGGAATATGCCTTAAGACCAAAATACTAATAATAAACTAGAGAGTCTAAACATAAAACATAAATGCAAAGCAACAAAATTGATACAAAAGGTAATAACAATAAACTGGATGGTCCATGCAGCTAGCATTGAGATGACAACAGGTGTAAATTGAGGTGGCAGCTAACATGGAACATATAATCATTAACGAGTCACATATAGAGCTGGCAATTCGTTCGTTTCGTGTACTTTCGTGTCGTGTACTTTCGTGTTTCGTGTTATGAATACCTAACCCAAACCCAAACCGTTAAGGATTCGTTTCGTTTCGTGTTTGTGTACCTTCATTTCGTGTACATTTCGTGTAATTAAAAATTAATAATAAAAATAAAGATAAATAAAATATATATTTAAATATTAAATTTTTACTAGTCGGGTCTTAAGTCAATAAATTATAAAGACTCGAGTGCAGTCAATCTTATGAAATAGAAATTTAAATCTATTTTGTATCTATTTTCTGTAAATATTATATGTAAAACATTATTATAAGATATATGTATTCATATAATTTTGATAAATTTATTTAAATATGTATTTATTTCGTATATTTTCGTTTCGTGTCGTGTACACCGACAATAAATTTATCCGTGTACTTTCGTGTTCGTGTACCAAAAATGTTAAACCAAACCCGTTATTTCGTGACAAATAGGCGAGCAGCCGTTGACGTTTGTCCATGACTCAACACATTAGGCACCGGTGACATTACACAAGGAACTTTTTTATTTTTTTATATAAAAACACGCGGGTCTCATTTTATTACGAGGATAATTATCATTTATAAAATATTTGAAAAAAAATTGTGACCATATTCGGGCCAATCACATTTGCCGGAAAATAAAGTAGCAGAAAGAAAAAGTTGACTTTGCAGACCACCGGGAACTAGCAAGTTCTCTGCCCAGCTTACAAACATTCGTTGAGTTTTGCTAAAAAAGCAATATCCTTCTTCCATGGATACCACAAATAATCAATCATCTGGCTCCTATTGGTCACGAGAAGTAATTCTAATCTGGGCTCTGCTAATATTCACCCTACTCGCCATACTCAAAATCATTCGTTCAGTTTCCTCTAAGAATTTGCCTGCTCCTCATTGTTCTTCCTCTTCTTCATCGTCTCCATGTAGCAGCTGGGATGTGTTCTTGAGCTTTCATGGTGAAGACACTCGCAGAAACTTCACTTCACATCTTTACTCTGCGTTAGTTCAAGCTGGATTTCATATCTTTAACGATGATCCTGCACTTAAAAAGGGTGAAGAAATTTCATCTGGATTATTTGATGCAATCAGAAGTTCGAAGATGTTTGTCGTTATTCTCTCAGAGAACTATGCTCGTTCGCCATGGTGCCTTGATGAGCTCGTAGAGATCGTTCGATGCAATAAAACAGTAAACCGGGTTGTTCCTGTTTTTTATTATGTTGAACCATCAGATATACGTTACCAGAAAGGGAGCTTTGGGAAGGCTCTTGAGTATCACAAGATGCGTTACTCTGTTAATATGATAGCCAAGTGGAAATCTGCTCTTAAGGATATTGCGGGGATATCAGGATACCATCTCAAAAAAGACGCGAATGAGTAAGTTTGTAAAACCTTAAGGTGTTAGAGAAAGGCCTAGATATGATCGTATATTTAACACTCCCCCTCACTTGAAGTCCATTGATAGGATCGTATATTTAACACTCCCCTCACTCGAAGTCCATTGATAGGATCGTATATTTAACACTCTCCCTCACTCGAAGTCCATTTATGGGTCGAAGAGTGGAACACCGGTGCCCATCTTTGGGGCATTAATTGCCTGTAGTATCCACAATAAATTGTGAGAAGGTTGAGGATGACTGGGAATCGAACCTTAGTCCTCCCGCCAACTTATACGAAGTTAAGATAATGGATGCAGTTTAAAACTTTCTGCCTATTGGAATCAGAACATATTATCTGATTTTTATTTTTTTTCTGAAATCTTCTGTATAATGTTTCTACACTTAGAGATACAATAGGTTTATAGCTTACTTGATTGAATTAGAATTCTGTATGTTTACTTGGTCAAGATATATTGTCCAAGCAGGAAAGAATCTGACATTGTCCGAGAAATTGTGAAAAATGTGGAACAACAAGCATCTACAGAAGTATTACACCTTGAGGAACATCTAGTTGGAATGGATTTTTCTGTTGAGGAGATATTTAAAAAGCTAAACATCGAGGCAAATTATGTCGGTGTCACTGGGATCTGCGGGATGGGAGGAATTGGGAAAACTACAACCGCTAAAGCTTTCTACAACAATTATTCCCAAAAATTTGGTATCAGCTGCTTTATTGAGAATGAGAAACAAACTTCACCAGCAGGAGGTAGTCCTCTACTTTGTTTACTTGAGCAGATGTTGATTGAACTTCTCAGGATAAAGAATTACAAGGTCCCTGATGTTAAAAGTGGAATTAGACAATTAAAGAGAATCCTTGGTCCTAAGAAAGCTCTCATTGTTCTTGATGATTTGCAACAAGCAAGTAATCTGGAATTTCTTGTAATGCTTTACAGCTTTTTATCTGCTGGAAGTAGGATTATGATTACGACAAGAGATGTAAACCTTCTAAATCAATTAAAAGTAGAGATATCAGAAGTAGATATATACATGGTGAAGGAATTGGGACAAAAAGAATCATTAGAACTTTTTAGCTATCATGCCTTCAGAAAAACTTCCCCGCCTGAAAATTTCTCAGAGCTCTCAGCAAAGTTTGTAGATTATGTTGGAGGTCTTCCATTGGCTCTTAAGGTTTTCTGTGCGAGGTAGAACTCATGTGGCATTCTGGGAAGCTCAGCTTGAAAAAGTTCGAGTAAATCCAGAGATAAATAAAATCCTAAGAATGAGCTACGATGGATTGGGTGATAAGACGGAGAAGGCAATTTTTCTAGATATTGTATTTTTCTTCATTGGAAAGGATAAGGATGAGGCTGCTCATGTATTCGAATCTTGTGATTTCTATCCAGATGCTGGAATACCAATTCTAGTGGAAAGATGTCTACTAAGAATTGACGAGGATAACAAATTTCAGATGCATAATCTTATCCAAGAAATGGGAAGGCAAATTATTCTTAAAGAATCCAAACATGGGAAGTGCAGACGTTTGCACTTGTGCCAAGAAAATGCATGCAAGGTTCTGCAAAATATAGAGGTAATCATACAGCAAAATGCTTAACTTCATCTTTTTGAGAAAGAAATGCATTTTTTCCTATTAGCGACTGAATATTAATTTAGTTTCCCTTATAACTATTTTTCTGTTGGCTTTGTCTTATTATTTTCGCAATTTCTAACGTTCACTCAGGGAAAGGATAAAATTGAAGGTCTCATCTTAGACCTATCAATATCGCAGGAAAAGCGAATAAGTGCCAGAATATTTGAAAGGCTGCCCAACTTGAGGTTACTTCACATAATTGATGCACAGAACTTCAGTGGAAATTTTAAAAATTCATTTCACGAGCTAAGGTGCATTCGCTGGCATAATTATCCATGGGCGTGTTTACCTTTGGATTTTAGTCCAACAAAACTTGTCTTCCTTGACATGCCATTCAGCCAATTCAAGACATTGTGGAAGGGTCTCATGGTATAAAACACAAATCAAGGAATACTCTCTCTTGTCTGCTATTTACCAGTTTTTTGCCAACATTAAAATACATATAAAAATTTAGCCCTACTTATATTTCAGACTACAACTTATTTGTTTTAATTTATAGAATTGTATAAAAATGTTGTTCTGCGCTAATTTTTTTTAATGTGCCAACTTTTGCTTGAAACAGCCTATCACACACCTGGCTAATTTGAGAAGTTTGAATCTGGCCTATTGCCGCAATTTGAAAGAATTGCCGGAGCAATTGGGAGATATACATGGCTTAAAGATGATTGATGCAAGTTACACTGCAATCGAGAACTTGCCGGATTCAATTGCTCACCTGAAAGGATTGGTTGAGTTAAAAGTGATCAGTTGTAAGAAGCTTAGAAAGTTACCTGCACGATTTGGAAATATGAGATGCTTAAGGACATTCGATGCAAGTCATACGGCAATAGAGAATCTGCCGGATTCAATTGTCCATGCGAAGCAATTGGTTCGCTTAAGATTGTACGATAAAGACATTGTTATATATATATATATTGAATATATAACTACTTCACAAAAACATTGTTAATTCTTAAATCACATAAGCATATGAGAATTAACAATTAAATTAGGAGAAGGGTTTGAGAAAACAAACAGAGATTGGATTTAATCTCGAGTCCAGAAAACTGTCTCCTTAAAGCAGTTTCGCCCCGCACCATCCGTGTTTAGCGACCTGCTTCCCAGGATAAAACGAGATACTAGTATAATCGATAAATCGAATATACTCTCAGCGAACTTGAACTGAGCCCGAGAACTATCACCGGAATATTGGAAAAATTTAATACTAAAGAGACCGAGAATGAAAGAGATGACTCTTATTTCCTCGACTTAATAAAACTGGTGCCCTAAGACTCTATTTATAAAGAGAGGCTTGAAAGGACTTGTTTTTCTTTTCGATGTGGTACATGGTATTTATAAGAAAAACTAAGGAATAGGTTTGTGCTACTCTCGATGTGGTACAAAACCACTTTTCATATTAAAAGGTAAAACTTTGGAACATCAGTTCTCATTCACCTTTTACTCATTTTGAGCGTGTTAATATGCGTTGGAATCCCCTCGAAGAGAAGAATACGTTCCAATAAATACACACCACTAACACATAATGTGTCTCACTCATATAGAGTCTCAAAATGATTCACAACTTAGTCTAAAATACTAAGTTTGTCCAACAATCCCCCACAAATGAGATTGATGGTCCAGTAGCACGCACCACATAGACACCACATAGACAGACAGATGCGGAGCTTGACTTGGTGATAGTTCCGGCGGTCGGATATAGCATACGATAGGTAGAGAATGCTCCTTGAACCTTCGCTCGAATAAGTATATCGACTTTACTGGTAGACAGTATGACGCGATGTCCTTGAACTGTTCGACCGTTTGTGTAAACGATGACATACTCATCACTATATCTTTCCTGATTCATTCAGTTCTCATGATTATGTCCATTTTGGCCCTGGAACATCGTCCTGGTTCTGCAAGAGTTTCTAAAGAATTGTGCCTCGCAATTCTCCTTTGAAGCGGCCATACTTCTCTCTTACATAGGTGATCTTTATCTTATAGAGTAACCCGCGTTTACTTAACCGAATATTATGTATTCAAACTTGAAATCCCTGTATTCGTCAAAGATCATTAAAAGCATAAAGCTTAGCCTCGTACCTTACGGGTCTCACTGTTTCATCATCATAGAAATAGGCCAGGGGTTACCCCCACAGTGATTTGGTCATCATGATTTAGTTGTCCCATTGAACCAAGTTCTTGGGATCTCCAGTCAGCAAGGTTGGGTGTCCACCATGACGCCGTTAAGCAATAGGCAAGGCCCATTCCTCTCAATGATTTGACAACTATCTCTCGGTCTAACTAGATTCCCTTGACTTAAACAGATTCGCTCAGTTTAACCATCTGGTTAGTGGATCCAAACATTATCATTTAACTTTACATAGTCAATCATGATAATTCTCGTTGAGAATGGTTGTTTAATGGTATTATGTCCTCATCATAGATGTGAGACATACCATTTCATACACAATAATGTGATCTCCCAATTTGCATATTGATTACACGATATATGCATATTGAAGACACATTTTCCTTGTCATTTAGGAATATCCTTACAAAGTGGCTACTCGGCCTTTTAACTGCATTTATTTTATGCACCAGACTCGTATTCCATCATGAATCGAGCTAAGTTTAGGATTTCCATGACACGACTGCTAAGTATGAAATGTATTCTCGAATGACTTTTAAGTTCTTAAAGTCAAATATCTAATTTACATACTATATTCACATAGTACAATTAGATATCTTTCGTATTGAAGTCCAAGCTCACGAGCACATATCATACACCTTAAATCTCATTGCAATCACTTCCAAGTGACCAATTTCCATTGTACTCGTGCATCTACCCAGTTTACCAACTGTGTAGCCTATGTCTAATTTTGTACAATTTTAAAAAGTACAACAGACTTGCAATCCTTCTTGAGAGATCCTTGTTCATCTACGCTTGGATATATATAAATCCATTCCAGCTATGACAACTTTAGCTTCGTTGACCTCTTCAAAATTCACATCACCAACATGTGACATGTATCATCTAAAACTTTTAAAGTCACGAAGATTGTAATCTTCAAATCAAAACTTTTCAATCTCATCAAGATTTTCAGAGATGATCCTCTTGTCATTACTTCTCGTAATGATCAGATCACTCACATGCAATCAATTATGACTTGCATATCATGTGTAAATAACACATGCACACTTGTCAATTCTCTGATTTTGAATCAGTTTGACATCTCATATTGACATATTTCATATTTATGAAATAACTTTACTAGTTATTACTTAAGGCTTCACTTGTTATTGATATTACCAGCTTTTAGCGTCCCAAAAAACCAGCAATTTTAGTTTGCATCATTACCGAGTTTAAGCGTCCTTAAACTGGCAATCCTTATTCACATAACAACCAATATTGAGCGTCCTCAAAATGGCAACCATGTCATTTATTTGAAGCCATTGCTTATCATAGCAATATCAAATTTAATATGCCATTATTTCGTGTCAATGTTGTTTCACTCAACATGATCACCGAAAATACAGATTTTCTACTCTTGCTTTATCTAGAGCAACCCTCGGGTTCATGTAAATAGATATTTCTCCAAATATCTATTTAGAAAGACCATCTCAATGTTCATTGATGCACTTTTAAATTTCACTATACGATAATTTTAGTATCATCTTAATGAACCTTATTCTCAAAACTCGAGAATATTTCATAAATTATATAAGGTCATCACTTTCGACTGTAATATTTTTTTGTATCAGTCTGACCTTATACTTCCTTCAGACCCAGATATATTTTCCCAATTTAAAAATTCATCTGGGTCCTAATGCTTCTATCTCGTAAGAAGATCTATATATTTTTTTTTAAACAAGATTCTGTCAAACAGAACCACTCTCTCTATTTCTTAACATCCTTTCCCCCACAAAGGACATAGAGAGAACATGCACAATCCATTTTCTAGTACACGTGCTAGAAAATCTTGATTTATTGACTCTCAGTAATAGTCAAATTTTCTCTTGATATATTCACTTATCAAGAAATTATACGTGAAGCGCATTGCTTCTATTAAATTTACGAGTTCACCTTCAAGCAAATTATCAAGACATTCGGGACTAGCAATTATCCAAGTCTTTTGCTCTCTGCAGGTTCATCCTCACATTCATCCAATAACTCGTAAGTTCATTTAGATGACTTTTAATTACAGATCTACTAGGATCTACTAGCTTATCGCATAAGCATTCCTAAACTCTGTAATAGTATTCTTACGAATCTCAAAAATTAGATTCATATATCGGATATTATTAGACTCAACCATTGTCTATGTATCCATCCAAAATATCTCAATTGATTTTGGATCTCATGCTACCAACAGAGGTATTGGTATCAAGTTTCGAGATACCCCCACATTTCAATTATTTTCAAGAATGTTTCATTACATTCCGCTATTCATAGAAAATTCAATAATTTTCTATTTTAGATACCCCCACAATTTTAATATTTTACAGAATGTCAGAAAATATTCCAAAACTAATAGGAAATTTAATTATTTCCTTCTGTGGTATCATGTTTAAGGAACGATTAGCCCTTCGTAACTAATATCCTCAAATTCAGTGATAGTCTGAGCTGATCACAATCGTTTTGCATCTCTCTCAAAGCGCAACTCAAGCCTGCATCTACTCCATTTATATAATGCGAGTAAGGTGCAACGACCTCATGAATATTCACGTTGCAAACAGAATTTGCCCGGTGATTATTCATCATCAAATTTATTCACAACCATCTTAATTATCTGTATTAAGTTGGATTTACCCTTGAGTTTATAG
Source organism: Apium graveolens (assembly GCF_009905375.1). Lineage (NCBI taxonomy): Eukaryota > Viridiplantae > Streptophyta > Magnoliopsida > Apiales > Apiaceae > Apium > Apium graveolens. The sequence goes on from NC_133650.1 coordinate 308,760,696, forward strand.
AGCACACATCTCTCTATTTAGCTTCAATATTGACTCGACTACGAGTACGAGTGACAAATGTTTTACTATCAAACTAGACAGTAAACACGTATCGTGTCACTACCTCTCATCTGAGCAGGTTTTACGTTATTCATTAAAACCTATAAGATTTTAATATCATGTTAAAAGAACTTCCCGTAGTTCTTATCATTAAAAATTCAATTACCGAATTTCTCGAAAATATTTACATGGTTCACACGAACCTACATTTATGGCTCACCTACTGGTACAACCAGAAAAGGCCCAAGGAAGAACATAAATCTTCAATAAACCCACATTCAGTGATCCTTGATCAACTGATGCGTTAGGGTTAACAACTTTTCGGATTCTCTCCGAAGTTCAGCATAAATACTGATATCAATATTCGCCGTATTAAGTATCACATGGATCACTATAATAGGCTCGTGTGTCACTGCCGCAGCAGACCGACACCAACACGTGAAATTACTATTTAACTGGAGGAAAAATCCAACCAGAAAAATATAATTTATGTGCCGACCCATAACCTGTACTCCAGGCCCATTAGGTTTTTTAATGTGGAGAATCCTGAGCAATTGTAAATCTGGTTCACTTCAGCTGCCCACCTCGTCACATTATTTAACAACAAACATGTTACTGCATTCTATCCAGTATTACAAGTTTGTGATATAACTCCATTATTAAAGATTAAACAATAATAATTGATGCCTTATCATCACTCAACAATGATTAAAAAATTAATCACCAAATAATCAAGTTCCATCATGAAGAGTCACATTTATGTAGCCATATCATTTAATTGCATAGCAATATCATGTTATGAACTTGCAAACATGCATGTAAACTATAGCATATATGATTCTTGTATCAGTGTACTAATAATTCCAAAATCAATTCAGAATTAAGAAATCAATCACCATGTTAACAAAACATAATAAGCTATCCATTAATAGCAAAAACATGGACGAATTATAAATTTGGATTTAATCTACCAATTTATAATGATCAACCCGAAAGAGATGTCACCAAATATGTCCACTTGAATATAAGTTGATCATAAATCAATAACCATTAAAGCATCAATAGCCTTATAAGAAACCAATTATCCAACAACTTTGTGCTTACTTTTGCCTCGTACCTGTTATGCTTAAACAAAGCACCACTTAAAATCAAATTTATATTAATTTCAAGCACATGGCAACAAGTGATCAAAGAAATTAACGCACTAAATTTAATTTAATTAATGAGGCAAATAATGGCCACTCATATACCCATAAATAAATCCAATTTAAACAATCAAATTGACTTTTGCGTCTACTCACAAGAAAGTATGAAAATTGAAGATAACTGCTTTAAGATTGTTATCAATCTTGTACGATAAAGACATTGTTATATATATATATATTGAATATATAACTACTTCACAAAAACATTGTTAATTCTTAAATCACATAAGCATATGAGAATTAACAATTAAATTAGGAGAAGGGTTTGAGAAAACAAACAGAGATTGGATTTAATCTCGAGTCCAGAAAACTGTCTCCTTAAAGCAGTTTCGCCCCGCACCATCCGTGTTTAGCGACCTGCTTCCCAGGATAAAACGAGATACTAGTATAATCGATAGATCGAATATACTCTCAGCGAACTTGAACTGAGCCCGAGAACTATCACCGGAATATTGGAAAAATTTAATACTAAAGAGACCGAGAATGAAAGAGATGACTCTTATTTCCTCGACTTAATAAAACTGGTGCCCTAAGACTCTATTTATAAAGAGAGGCTTGAAAGGACTTGTTTTTCTTTTCGATGTGGTACATGGTATTTATAAGAAAAACTAAGGAATAGGTTTGTGCTACTCTCGATGTGGTACAAAACCACTTTTCATATTAAAAGGTAAAACTTTGGAACATCAGTTCTCATTCACCTTTTACTCATTTTGAGCGTGTTAATATGCGTTGGAATCCCCTCGAAGAGAAGAATACGTTCCAATAAATACACACCACTAACACATAATGTGTCTCACTCATATAGAGTCTCAAAATGATTCACAACTTAGTCTAAAATACTAAGTTTGTCCAACAGAAATATGAGATGCTTAAGGACATTCGATGCAAGTCATACGGCAATAGAGAATCTGCCGGATTCAATTGTCCATGCGAAGCAATTGGTTCGCTTAAGATTGTACAGTTGCAAGAAGCTTGTAAAGTTACCTATGCATTTTGGGTACGTGGAAGGCTTAAGGACGTTTATTGCACGTTCTACTGCAATCGAAGAACTGCCACACTCATTTTCAGGCCTGGTTAATTTGGTTGAGCTAGATTTGATGTATAGCAGAAACCTTAGGAATCTTCCAAATAACATATGGATGCTGAAGTCGCTTAAAGTTCTAAATCTGGCTTTCTGTTCGAAGCTTGAGCAATTGCCTGAGCAATTGGGGATGATGCAATGCTTAGAAGAGCTTAGAGCATCTGATACAACAATTGAAGGATTACCAGATTCTATTGGACTATTGAGTAGGTTAAAAGTGTTGGATTTGCGTTCCTGCAAGAATCTTAAATATCTGCCCAATAGCATGAGGAACCTTACATCACTTGTGACCTTCATCATTCACCACAAAGATATTATCAGAAATGGGTCTGAGTTACTAAAAAATATGAACAGGTTGGAATGTTTGGCTCTGAGATGTGATATAAGATTATGTCTTCCTGTCATACTGAATATCTCTTCTTTGAAACAATTGATTCTTACTGATGAAGGCAAAAGTTTCTCTTCTACAAAACCTCTTTGTAACTTAAGTCTGTCTAAGCTTCCCAACCTACATTATCTTCAACTGGAAAACTGTACAGGTCTTGGGGCCTCCTTTCCAGACCTTCCTCCAAATCTAACACACTTAACCCTACATAACCACGCGTTACTGCAACAAATGCCCAATTTATCGATGAAACAGTTGACCAGTTTGTGTATAGAGAGCTGCATCAGCCTCCAATCACTTCCGCCACTTCCTCCTCATCTTTTGTCTCTTAGAGTTCATAATTGCACAAGCCTGCAAGATCTACCAGATTTATTAATGATCAAGAAATTGATTTATTTAAGTATTACTGAGTGCAACAATCTGAAAGTGATTAGTTTAGAACAGGGCTCTCTTCAGGTCTCTCTCTCTCTCCCTCTCTCTCCCTCTCTCTCTCTCCCTCTCTCCCCCTCTCTCTCCCTCTCTCTCCCCCTTCTCTCTCTCAAAATGACAATACATACTTAATTTTTTACAGGTAGGAAAAGACAACTTTCCTTCATTTAGAGCTACACTACCAAACATGGAAATTGCGGGATGGTTCAGCCACAAAAGAACAGGGCGTGCAGTGTCTTTAGATATTCCACCGAACTCGGGAGATAACTTCTTAGGTGTTGCACTCTGGGTTGTTTACAAATGCAAAACCACTGTTCCTTTGTCCTACATTAGAGCTGTTATCATCAATGAAACAGAAGGCACTAAAAAAAATCATGACATCCTCATACATACCGATACAGTGAGTGTACAGTCCAATGTAGAATGCATAAGGGGAGATAGAATCTCATTAAGAAGCGGAAATAGACTTCATGTTTCATTCCAGAAGTCATTATATTCCAGTAAAGGATATTTAAAAGTTCCGACCGGGGTAGTAGAGGTAGAGATGTGCGGGGCTCATGTGATACAAAATTCACGAGTCCAACTTAAGTTTCATTGATGGGATTCTTTGGTAAGCCAACGAATCCCCGTATCACCACGAACTCCCGTATCGGATACTCGGATTCTTGAAGATACTTAATTACTCATAATATCTCACCTGAATTTTTTCTTTTACAAAATTTGAACAACAAAACTAAATGATTTGACATAAATTGTTGTGATTTTGATGCTTACATCATATATCTGTATCAATTTGTACAAAATTATTAGTTTTTTGCTACTAGATTGTATCATTCTTACCATCAAATATTTATTTATAATATTATTATGTTTGACGTATCCCGCCGCACCCGAATCCCCATAATTTTGAATTTACCGAATTTCTGTATCCTCTTACTACGCACCCCCGAACCCGCACCCGCACCCGCACTCATGCTTCTTAGTTGACAACTATTCTGGTTCAAGTCAATGTGATGTCTGTCATTGTTTAGAATGAGGTATTAACCTTCATGTGACCATCCTCTCTGATGTATACAGACCCCTTGGCCTGGTTTATCATTTTATTCCAAACTTGACTTGCATCTGGTGTATATTGTTGTCTACACAGTACATTTATTCATTTTGCCATTTGTTGTAACTTTTCATATTCAGATTGTTGGAATCTTACTTTTATATTGTATAACATTATGTGTGTGTGATCCTTAGAATATGATGATGTTATGTGATGTGGTTTGCAGTATAAAGAGGTTCTTGGCAAGGGGGCTTTCAAAAAGGTGTATCCTTTATTTTTTATTTTCATATTTTAGGTAGTTTTGAGTATCAATTCTACTTTCAGGCATTCTTTACTGTTCTGGTAAAAAGTGTTGTAGAAAGGGGTGAATTCAGAGTCCTTACTGAGGGTACTGAGGGTGTGCGAGTGGTGCCAACTTTGATGAACACATTTTTCCAAATACAAATATATAAATATGTATATTAAAGTAGAAAAAGAATGTTTAGTTAAAAAATATAACTTTTTAAAATTTGTAAATGAAAAATAATTGAAAATTTTTAATATATACATTATTATGTCATTCAAATAATGATTCAAAATTCAAATATATTATTCATCTTAAATATATCCATTTTTAATGTATAGATTATATAAAACAAGTATATTTAATATAAAAATAAATAAATAATAGGTTGAACAAATCTAAATTACAAGTTTATGTATAAGTTTTTATTTGACTATTTATTTTTATCAATATTACATCTTACTTATTTATAAAATAATATATCATAGGTCACATGTATAACTTATTTTTTTAAGATAAATATTTAATTTCTAAAATATAGCATAACATATAAAAATTTAAATGTATAATTGTTTTATAGTTAATTTTGATTATGTCATAAAATTATTTTTTGTACTTTAATTATTATATTTTGTTTATAAATTTTAGTTTTTTATTATTTTATATAACAAATTAAAAAATTAAGTAGAGCATTTTTTTTTAGATTTTGAATAGGGCACATAAAGTTTCAGGCAGGGCCCGTGTGAATTAGGCTGGTTTTGAAATGTAGGATGTAATGTTACTTTGATCTTTGATTTCCTTTATGGCCCGTTTGAGATACCGGAATTCATTTGAAATTCTGGATTTGATCAAATAATCTGTTTGGTAATTTTGATTTGGATTTTATTTGAAATATAAGATAATCAAATATTAGTATAAAAATGAGAATTTGAAATGACAACTCAAATCCTGTCATTTGAAATTTCTCATTTAAAATGAAATGTAAATTTTCATACGCCCTTTACAGAGTTTTGGGAAATTTAGATGTAGAGCATTTGATGAATTAGAAGGGATTGAAGTAGCTTGGAATGAAGTTAAGGTTGCAGATTTGTTAAAGAATTCGGTAGACGTGGAACGTCTATATTCAAAAGTTCATTTGATTAAAACGCTTAAGCATAAGAATATTATCAAGTTTAATGGCATTAGTATCTGCAATTTTCCCACACTCTCCTTTTTTGCCCCTTTTTTAGAATTACAAAATTACAAACCTTTTGCCTTAAAATAATATATAATTTAAAATAATTACTATTTTTTAGTAGTTTAAGAGCAACTACAATAGTATTCTTATGTGTTTCTTAAAAATAATATAAATTAATAAGATCCTAATTGTTTAAGACATTGGGCCTGTTTGGCACGCTACTTATAAGCCACTTATGGCTTATAAGCCCTTAACAGCTTATCGACGAGTGTTTGTCGACCCAACTTATAAGCTAAATTTACAACTTATAAGCTGATAAGTTGAAAGTTGGCAGTGACGTACTTTTTTTCAACTTTTTTTCATTTTTTCACTTTTTTCTAAAGTTTTGATTTTAAAATATAAATTTTTAAATATTTTCTAATTTAAGATTCATGAACAAAGATAATTATATTTAATAATTATTTGTTTTAATTCATTTAAGTAAAAAAAATTCTGACTTATAAGTAATTTATCCAAACACTTATAGAACTTATAAGTATTTATCAACTTATCACTTATTTCGCACTTAATCATTTTAAGTCATAAGTTACTTATTTTAAGATTTCCCAAACGGACACATTATAAGGTAGCTCACTCCAACAACAATCCTTATTTTGGTTCCTTACTATTATTATAATATTAAATTCAAATTACATTCATATTTTTTAAAGAAGAGAGAGAAAGGAGTGTAAAAAAAGAAGGGAAATGAATATTTAATTAACAAAAGTAAAATAGGGAATGTTTAGAGAAAGTCCAACAGCTCCCTTATATGAGCTCTTAAATTCAATTATAAGGATTTTGACAAAAAAAACACTCCAACAGTGTCTTAGTACTTCATTATATTAGTAAGACATGAGCTTAATTCTTTATCTTTAAGGAACTTCTAGTGATCCCTTAAAACATTTTTAGCAATAAAAAGTTCATTTCGCTCTTTTTTTTACATTTCTCTCTCTCTCTCTTTGTTCCACTTTTGGTCCATATTTTTTCAAATTTATTTAATATAATAATGATAAGGAAGGAAGATAAGGATCATTATTGGAGTTGAAATTCAAAATTATGTCTTAAATCACTAAAAGTTAATATTTTATAATATTTATAAGAACCCACTAGAACACTGTTTGACTTCTCTTAGACATCTCTTGTTTTAAGAAAACAAATAAGGATATTAACTTTTTAGAGAACTACTAGGATGCTGTTGGAGTTCCAATTTTGATTAAATTCTTATAATTTTAGATAAAGATCCTTGTAAACTGTTGGTAGAGCTGTAAAACGGATAATTCGGATACAGATCTGCCTATATCCGGATCCGAATTCGAAAATTCGTATCCGTATCCGGAAATATTTAAAGAATAATATATGAATCTGGATCCGACGGATACTATCCGGATACGGATAATATCCGAATCCAATCCGATTTTCAGTCAGATTTTTTATTTTTATATTAAAAATTCAAAAAAATGGAAAAAATAGTGAAAATTAAAATTTCATTTTAAAAAATTAAAATAAGAGTTAAAGCAATTTAATCCTATTTTAATTAAAAATTTATTTTTATTTATCTTTTCAATATATTTGTTATCTTTAAATTGTTAAACTCAAATAATTTTTTTATATATATCATTATTGTTTTTACAATTATATAAAATTTGTATAAACATAATATTTAAATATAAACATACACACACTCAAAAGTTAATATAATAAAATTTAAATTATATAAATATTTCAATATAATATATTTTTTCGAATACGGATAATATTCGCTTTATTTCGGATATGAATGCGGATTTTTCGACGAATATCGAATTTTTTGAATTTTTTGACAATCCTAGCTACAGGAGTTGCTCTAAGGGTAAGAAAAAAAAATTAGTAAAGTTAATTTTAATAAAATTATTATTTTTCTTGAGTCAGAACCTGTAAATTAAATGCGGTTTAACTTGGTTAATCTAGGGCTGTAGCTTACAAGGAGTTGAAGGACGTGAGGGTAAGGAATTTCAGGAGCTGAAGTCTGGGCTTACTGAGAAAGAAAGTTCCTGTCCAGATTAATACGCATCTCGATGTAGTGACGACCCGGGCTGACAACGCTGAGAAGGAAGCCGACGAGCTGAGGACTGAAGTTTGTTCCCTTAAAAGAGAAGCTAGCTGATTAGAAGCCTGAAGCAGGTGTTATTGAAGCTTTCAAAAAATTTGAAGAGTACGATAAAGCTATTGCTAATGTCGGAGCTCCCGAGATTGCCCGTTGCTGGACGAGTAATTGAACCAATTAAACCTTGCATTCCTGTCACTAAAAATAAAAAGCTTACACTTCATTTAAGTTCAGTTTGACTTTAACGAAGATCCGTTAAATATTTTTTTTTATCAGCTCTGCGTCACTTGCCACGTAAGCAATGATGTGCGAACTAGAGATGCACAAAAATTGGATCGGGCCGGATTCGAGCCGGGCTTTATAAAATCCAAATTTTTTGAACGGGTCGGATCGTTTTTTTTTAAATTGGGTCGGGTTGGGCCGGGAAGGATTTCGTTAAAAATAACTAGGTTCGTTTAGGCCAACAGATTGGGCTGGGCCGCGAGATTTTTTTAAATAATTTTAATATTAATTTTTTTAATTTTTTTAGTAATAATATATGATTTTCGTATTTTTTTATTTTATTTGTAAGTTTAAACTTTTATTTATATGTACGCACTCTTGATTAGAATTTAGAACAAATTATTCATATTATATCTTAGAATAATTTAGAAATTCAAATTTAAATCTCGGTAATTCGATCTTAATATTAATAAAAGGTGCTCATATATAAGTAAAAATTATGTAGCTATCAATTTACTAAAAAGTTTATTAGAAATTTAGGGTTTTTATTTAAAATTATATTCAATTATAAAATAAATTTGGACAAGGCATAATTTTTCAAATGGTCAATTCAATTTTTTTAAAAAAATAAAATCCGGGCTTTTAACGGGTCCGATCGGGCCAGGCCGTGCTTTTATCCGGATCGAGTCGTATTTTGTCCGGATCGGGCCTAAATTCGATTCGGGTTTAAATCCGGACTTTTACCGAATCGGGCAGGACTGAATTTTTATGAAAAATATGTGGTTTGTTAAGGCCCGCGAGTTGGATTTGACCGGGCTGGACTTTTTTCGGATCAGATTTTTACCGGATTTTTTTCTAATTAGATTGAACGGGCTTTTCAGATTCAGATTTTTTGTGTATATCTAGTGTGAACTAAAAGGCTAAAAAAAAATCATTAAACTTATGTCCGACTTGCAAATAGGTTATCCAACTCGAAAAACTTACAATTTAGTTATTCGGCATAAAAAATATATTTCATAATCATTTAACAAAGTTAAAAATAAACTATAATTTATATATAAAATCATAGTCTTAATTTTAATTTAATAATACTAAATCAAATTTTATAAAAAAAATAATATTTTTTTAGAGTTTATCTTTTATTAAAACAAATTAAAAAAATAGATAAAATAATAATGATAAAATTATTATTAATTTTTAATAATTTATAGTGATTAATCGGATAATTAAAAAAATTATTTCCGAGTAGATAACCTACAATTTATTTCTACCCATAAAATAACGTAAATTTTACTTTTTTCTTTCTCAAGTGCAATTATTGCGTAGTTGATAACTTGCAATTTAATTCCAGCCACAAAATTCATGTATATGATCTTAATTCTCTTAACAATTTTACCGCCGTAAATTATTATTAGTAAAATTTATCTTTTAATTATTTATGTCAAATATATTATTATTCTCATAATATTAATTAATAATATTATCTTATAACTGAAACAAGTTATTAATTGAAAAAAATATAATAAACAGATAATTTAATAACTTGATTACAAATTTTTTGAGTTAAATGACCCATTTACAAGTGGGATCTATGTTGATAATATTTTAACTCTCGATGAGTCATATCAACATTACATATCATTTTTACGTTTTCTAGCGGCGGATTAATCCGACTGAAAGTTTTAATTAGTTTAGTCATTTAATTATAATTATTTTAAATTTAATAACCCACTTGTAAATTGAGCTTGAGATAAGTGACATTTACGTCATTTAATCCTATGTTAAAGTAATAACATCAACTTCTTTTTAATAAAATTGTGATATTTGGAATATTTCGTCCAAATTATAAAATTTGGTGTCTTTTCTCAATAATTTTGTATTATCTTCTTTTAATTAAAATCAAGGACTGAGAAAGAAGATCAGCAGAAAACAAAATTCATGATTAAATATTTTGAATTTTTCCCGTACACCAATAATAACAATGTAAATTATGTAATTAAAGGAAGGAAAAACAATTAATTATTAGTAAAATTTATCTGTTAATTATTTATGTCAAATATATTATTATTCTCATAATATTAATTAATAATATTATCTTATAACTGAAACAAGTTATTAATTGAAAAAATATAATAAACAAATAATTTAATAACTTGATTACAAATTTTTTGAGTTAAATGACCCATTTACGAGTTGGATCTATGTGGGATAATATTTTAGCTCTTGACAAGTCATATCAGCATTACATACCATTTTTACGTTTTCTAGCGGCAGTAATCCGACTGTAAATTTTAATTAGTTTAGTCATTTAATTACAATTAGTTTAAATTTAATAACCCACTTGTAAATTGAGCTTGAGATAAGTGACCTTTACGTCATTTAATCCCATGTTAAAGTAATAACATCAACTGTCTTTTAATAAAATTGTGATATTTACCGAGCGTAAGAAAGTAACTTAGGCGCCGCCTCCCTCCTCTCTCCCCTCTCCTAGGATTTGTTTATTTTCAAGTAAATCGAGAAAATCGGTGAAAAACCCCAATCTCTTCATTTTTTTTTATTCCCGTTGATCTATTTTCAATAAAACCCATTTTTTTTGGGTATTTGTGTGTCTCTCCTCTTGGAGTGTGTGTTTGTCTCTACTTTTGGAGTGTTTGTTATGTTTTTGCTTAGTCGGGTTAATCTGGTATTGGATCGATTGAGGATGAAGTTGCTGATATTTTTGGTGATCTGCAAAACTTGTATCGAATCTGGGATGGTGGTGATTATTGCAAGAGCTCACCTTTCACAACCAAAGATTGTTATCTTTTATGGCTTTACACTTTCAGCATGTCTATAGCTGTTATCCGGCATGTAGATAACTGGGGTGCCTTCGGCATGTCTATAGCTGGTGTTCGGCATGTGGATAGCTGGGGTGCCGCTTCCCCAATTTTATTTTATGCGATTGTTGTTTCTGAACATTGAGCTAACCATAATTTTTACGTGATATAGTCATTTGTGATGTTATTTTCAGAAATGTCGGTGCAATTTGGATCGCTTGGGATGTTTTTGATTTCGTTTTTAGCTTCATGAATTTTTAAATTCTATGTGTTAAACGATCAGGAAACAAATCATCTAATTGATTTTAGTATGTTATTTGTTTTATCATCTGGTTGTATCGACAGTTGGGGGTTTGTTCCGGCTGTATTATATTCAATTTAATGAAAATTTTCTCTATTTGTAAAAAAAAATTGTGATATTTGGAACATTTCGTCCAAATTATAAAATTTGGTGCCTTTTCTCAATAATTTTGAATAATCTTCTTTTAATTAAAATCAAGGACCGAGAAACAAGATCAGCAGAAAACAAAAGAAAAAATGACCAAAATACCTCTTTTTAGATGTCCTTTTGCCCAAAATACCCATTCTGGAAAAAGGTGCCTAAAATACCCACTAGATACTCCACCGATACTGGAGTATCAGGATAATACGCCAATTTCAATGGAGTATCAGGATGATACTCCTTTATCAGTAGAGTATCATGGCAGATACTCCTCTGTCAGTGGAGTATCAGTCCGGATACTCCTTTACCAGTGGAGTATCAGTCTTGATACTCCTTTCCCAGTGGAGTATCACTTTTAATTTTTTTAATAAAATATTTTTAAAAAATAAAATTAAAATTTTAAAATTTTAGATGATACTCCACTGGCAAAGGAGTATATGGGTGGATACTCCATTGACAAAGGAGTATATGGGTGGATACTCCACTGACAAAGGAGTATCATCCTGATACTCCCATGTCACTGGAGTATCCACCGGATACTCCACTGAAAATGGAGTATATGATGGGTATTTTGGACAGCTTAAAATTTTGGTGAGTATTTTGGGCGATTATTATTTAAAAATGGTTATTTTGGTTTTTCACCCAAAACAAAATTTATGATTAAATATTTTGAATTTTTCCCGTACACAAATAATAACAATGTAATTAAAGGAAGGAAAAACAATTAATTAAGCGGACAATACAAAACAATCACAGGATTTGGCGGCATGTCTCATCTTTCTCACCTAAGCACACACACACAATCACTTTCCCACTCGATCTGTGCCAGTAGAGTAACAGTGTGTATGCATATTAATTTCAAACCAAACCCCTAATTAATCTCTTAATCTTACTCCCTTTCTACGCTACACCTTCTCTCTCTCTCTCTCTCTCTCTCTCTCTCTCTCTCTCTCTCTCTCTCTCTCTATTTCTCTCTCACACACATTTCCCCCCAATTCTGGTCTCTCTCTCTCTCTCTCTCTCTCTCTCTCTCTCTCTCTCTCTCTCTCTCTCTCTCCCTCTCTCAGATCCACAATTAGGTAAGTGATTACTCCACATCTCCCTTCATTACACGCACACATTGTATATAGCTCAGTACTGTTTGCATCTGATTTTAATTGAGACCTCTCTTCACTTGGTCTTACATTGTAAAATAATTGCCTACCTTATTATATACTAATATTTATGTTTATTTAATTTTGACGTTTTAAACAAGCAAAAAAAACAATAAACAGAAAACACTACTTTAGTGTCTCAACGTTTTGGTCTCCTTTTACTTTTGGGGACTACATTCCCCTCTAGTTTTGAGTTTCAGATTCGCATTTTTCGATTTATTCTCATTTTTCGATTGTTACTTTTCGATTGCTTTAGTGTTGTATTACTACTTTAGGGATTGGAATTCTTGCGTTTTGTTCGGGTTTTGTTTCTGATCTGATAGCTTAATTTCAGTAAAGGTATGTTATGCAACGAATTTGGGTTGAATGTCCGTATTTCTCGCAACACTAATGTTGCTGAGTTTTCGTATTTGATTCGCTCTTCTGTTACTACTGATGAAGTATATGCAAATATTTGGGGGTGTATTTTTTGCGTTATTTAATCAAATCTGAATTAGTTTACACAATGTGCTCTGGTTTAGAAATTGCTTTGGTTGCGGTTGTTTAAGATTACAATTAAGAATGCTAGTTTCTACTTTTACTCATTATCTCTGAGTTTGCTGAGCTGTTTGGATCGTGATGAAGGAACCATGTTAATTCTAAGTTTTAATGTTGAAGATCGGATTGCTGAGTTTTATGTATGGGCTAGGACGTAACGGAAGCTTAAAGACTACCAGCCAATGTTAGATTTGGTTCTGCAGTAATGTCGAGGATCAGCAAGTGGAAGCCGGAGACGACGAAAGTAAAAGTGGTCTTTAGGCTACAATTTAATGCTACACATGTATGTTTGCTCTTCCTAATGCTAAGTTTGGCTCCTCCATGAACATGTTAATGCTGACACATGTATATTATATGTTAAAAAACATATACTTCATGAAAATTTGTAATGTAGTTAAAAAAGATCTACAAATGAGGTCTTCATACTGATAATTATATCTGCTTTCATTTTGATGCATAAACGTATACCAAACCAAGATATATCATAAATGCTTAAGAATATTGGAAGACCTTGAGACTGGTATACTGAGAAATTTAGGTAAAGATTGCAATCGAGCATTTCAAACTGAAAACGTTGATATCCACCCATGTAAATTGACTATATATATTGCTTCTGACTCTGTCACATTTGGATAAAAAAATGTAATACACAAAGCGGACAATATGAATGTAGCATGATATGAGTGTGCATACGTGTAATCCTTCGTATGTGTGTTATTGAGCATATACACACTCATGAAGTGATTTATTTTCTTGATGTTTATATTAAGAAGTCTGTGCTTTGCAGATTCCATTAAGTGGATGGGATAAGTTGTTCATATCTTTTGTTCCCACTGAATCGGGGAAGACATCTGCGAAGACGAGCAAAGCAAATGTGAGAAATGGAGCATGCAAATGGGGAGATCCAATCTATGAAACTACAAGGCTTATTCAGGACACAAAAACCAAAAAATATGATGAGAAGCTTTACAAACTTATTGTCTCCATGGTGCAGTGACTCTGTACTTTTTTTTGTTTGTTATGATTATATTGATGAATCCTAAGTACTCGAGGCTAGTTATTCATCATAAGTAGTTTGACCTCAGGGTTCATCACGGGCTAGCATCTTTGGCGAGGCTACTATCAACCTTGCTGATTATGCAGATGCATCAAAACCTTCTTCTGTTGCAATGCCTCTTAATGGATGCAACTCTGGAGCCATATTGCATGTGAGTGACAAGTTTTGATGGGTAATTCTGGATTAGTTAATTTCTTAGCAATTATAAGCAAAGCAGGCTCTCTTGTCATACTATTAAGTTACAACTCTATTCAGATTGCTACTTTAAGTTGCATTGTACTTGTTTATCAGAAAATATGTCAATGCAACATGTGCAATAGCGATTTGCAGGAAAATAATTAAGAGATTTATTGTTAGTGCCCCAACAGCTTTCTGGTCAAGTCTGCATGTGTCTACCATTTGATACATACAAAAGTATATGTATTTAGGTGGTAATTAACTGGAATCATTCAGACACAGATAAGCTATGCGTGCGCACATACATAAATGTCAACGTAAAAAGGGCCCTTTCATGTAGCTGATGTAAATAACCAATTCAGCTAACTAGGCCAGTTTATAGGCTGCTTTAGGTAATCCAATTTTCAAATTCATAGAACATATTAGAGATGTGTGTATTAGATTCTGTAGAGCTTCATTATATGCCGAGTTATACCTTTTAGTTTTTTAATAAAAGAGAAAGAATAAAGTTACAACCAAGATTCTTATAATCAGTTCAGTTTATGCTATATAACCGTCCGCAGTTTTCAGTAAGCTTTTCAGCCAATTGATTCGTCATCTAGTTTTGGAATGGTTTAAAACCCAATTCCGTTTCTATGTTCACAATGTTATTTTAAATCTTGATTTTAGTCTCTATAGTAAGAATAGAATGTCCCACGAAAATTGCAACCTACCTAAGGTTATATGTGGCTCCAAGACCTCAGATTGCATGCTGTTATTTGTTTTTGTTAATTTTATTCATTTAATCACTATTTTTGTTTATTATTATTGTTAATAATACTTGGGTTGGGTTTGAGTTATAGAATTGCTCTCATTATATACACCTGAAAATATACTTAACCGACATGGAAGAAGTTCTTTTCAAATATAGTATGTTGATTTACTTTAAAATTGGGTTCATCCTTTTTGAATGGCTAGTTATAGTAATTTACCAATTTCTTAGTGATGAACTAGTGTTCGTAGTTCCTTAGTTGATTATCACTATTTGGTGCCAGGTAACAGTCCAGCTGCTAACATCAAAAACTGGGTTCAGGTATTACATGGTTATTTTAAGCTGCATACTTTACTCATGACAGGAATTAAATTAATAGTTATTTGCTGGCAGAGAATTTGAGCAGCAGAGGGAACACCGCGAGAGGGGTTTGCAGATGGGATCTGACTCAAATATGATTGATGATTCTGGTGCTAATAGTGTATCGTCTTTAGATGCAACTACCAGTGATCAGATGGACAAGGTTTGATTATTTATTTCTGTGTGTAATTTCTTTTCATTTGTAATTAAACAGTAAGCAGAATTTTAAAAACATGTAATGCAAAATTACAGGTTGATGACTTTGTTTTCCTGAACAACATCGAAATTCCAGAGTTTAGGAGTAACTGCTGAATTGCTCTGTATATACTGAATGCTAAGATAAATAAATTTAATGAATGCCTTTAATATTTGTATGTACTCTGACAAAAGTGATTATCACAACTGCGCGTAATCTGATTGACCTGGATCTCATGTAGTTGTGGTGCTGGACTGAGTATAGTACTACACAGCTTAGTAGCTTACAATGGAACACTTGTCCAGAATTTCTAGAATAATAATTTGCGAATTTCTTTAGTCAAGTATTAACACAGCGTTTAAAATTTAAGCATGTCCAACTACAATTTTTTGAAAATGTGTGTGTGTGTGTATACATTATATTTGCGATATGATTTGTTCATCTATTCTTGTACTTCCTGTATATAGATAAATGTACGCAGATGATCACACAAATTCGTCCATTTGACTTTTCACGCATTTATGGCAAACAAAAACATGCAGACATAAATTTTATTCTGAATTAAGATTTAATTTTTTACTAATTAAATAGAATTATACAAACAATGATTTCAGAGCCATGTCTTTGATTCGCCTAAA
The DNA here is from genome assembly GCF_009905375.1 of Apium graveolens. Lineage (NCBI taxonomy): Eukaryota > Viridiplantae > Streptophyta > Magnoliopsida > Apiales > Apiaceae > Apium > Apium graveolens. The sequence continues at coordinate 308,776,818 of NC_133650.1, forward strand.
ATGCTCGAAAAAAGTTAATAGACAAGTAATAAGAACAGAGGTAGTAAGAATAATCGTAAAGCATGGAATACAAGCATATAGGACATCTGTAGAAGAACTGAGCTATGTATTTTATTCTGGATGTTGAAATGCAGCACATTTTCTGATGTCTATGTACTTCAAATATACGTCTCTAATGACTCTAAAGATTCACAACTCTTTAGACATTTTCATCTTTGCTGCAGTTGCACTTCTGACAGATATCTGTAGAGTGCAGCTGAGAATACGTGCCAGCTGAGAAATATACAATCTTCAGTGACCAAATGTGCCTCAGCATTGTTATAGTTTTTGTTCAATGTTTTTGATTGAATTTGCTCATATTATATACCCTCATTCACTGATGCTCAGTATAATTCTTCATTCTTTCTTTGGCTTTATTTGTATCAGGCACATACAAAAGCGAAAGCCAGACCACAATCTATCGAGTTTCCGTCACATGGACAAGGTTTACGTGAAGAATCTGCAGACTCTGGTGCTGGTTATGATGGCTCATCCAATACTTCAGAAAGTTTTTATGCTGAAAAGAATGATTGCTCAAGCACACATGAAATTGATAGTCTTAAGAGTACTGTATCTGGTGATATAAATGGACTTCCCCATTATCAAAGCCCTAAGAAGGAGAAAGGTGATACATCTGATCATCAATTTCTAGCCCAAGGTAGGAGTGATTGGGTCCAAAGATGGGGTTCTGACTATTCCATGGACCACGGCTTAGCAATTGCATACGAGGAGAACAGTAAGCTTAGAGGGAGTTTGGAGGTGGCTGAATCTTCTGTTCAAGAGCTTAAGATGGAAGTAAGCTCTTTGCGGTGTTATGCTGATGCATTGGGTAAAGAAACACAAAAGTTTGCTTCTAATCTTGTGGCTGAGATTGCTTCTGGTGAAGAGCTGGCAAAAGAGGTTATTCTGCTGAAATCAGAGTGTTCAAAATTTAAAAATGACGTGGAACGACTTAAAAGCCAGAATTTGACCTCTTCATTTGCTAGTAAGGAATCAAGTCAATGTGAGCAGCAGGATCATATTTTGCAAGATAAGCAGGTCAAATGGGTAAAGGGACTTTCAGTTTTGGAGGATAAGATGAAAGACGTCCAAAGAAAAGCATACCTTGGTTTTGATGAAAGGGATTTTAGCTTCCTTCACTCAGATTTGCAGGAGCTTTTTATTATTTTACAGGATATCAGACATGGTACAGGAGCTGTATCTTCAGTATCATCAAATCATGCTGCTATTGATAATTTTGGAACAATGAATTTACATAATAATAAACAGTTCGTATCAGGAACTGGGTTTGATGTTGAGCTGTATCATCCAGAAAATGTGCTTCAATATGTAAGTTTACCCAACCTAGTATCTCAAGACTCTGAATCACGAGTTGCTACTGATGCAATAGAACTTAAAGTTTTGGAGCTTGTACGGGAGTTGGACGAGTCCAAAATTGAAAAAGAAAGTCTTGCAAGAAAAATGGACCAGATGGAGTGCTACTACGAATCTCTTGTCCAGGAGCTTGAGGAAAATCAAAAGCAACTTTTAGGAGAATTACAGAACCTTAGAGGTGAGCATTCGATCTGTATGTACACTATTTCAACTAATAATGCTGAAATGGAGTCAATGCAGAAAGACATGACCGAAAAGATCATTAAATTTTCCGAGGAAAGACAGGAGCTGGATTCTCTTAATAACGAACTTCAAAGAAGGGTTGTAGCATCAGAAGCCGCACTTAAAAGAACACGCTTGAATTACTCAATAGCAGTGGATCAACTGCAGAAGGACCTTGAACTGCTTTCCTTCCAGGTTTTGTCAATGTTTGAAACTAATGAGAACCTCATGAAGCAAGCTTTCTGTGAAACATCACAGCAATGCTTTGATGGATACACAGATATATTGCAGAATGTTGAGGAATCTGGTGTAGCCAAACTCTCGAAGTGTATAAATCAAAGTCCTAGATTAGAGAAACAATTCCTGGGTGGTGATATTCTTGTAGGGGACATGAAAAAATCATTGATTTTGCAAGAAGACATTTACCAAAAGGTTGAAGAAGAGCGCTGTGAAATACATTCGACAAATGTATACCTGGATATCTTCTCAAAAACTCTTAAAGAAACGTTGTTTGAAGCCATTAGTAAAATAAGGTTAATGAAGGAGGAAATGGATGGAATTGCACAGAAATTAGAAGTTAGAATTGAGTCTGAAGATATTTTGATGGGAAAGTTGCAAATGGCAATGGATGAAATTCATGCACTGAACAACTACAAAGCTATCAGCATTTCCAAAAGTAGTGACATGCTTCTACGAAGTCAAATTACAGAAGCGAAGTTAGAGAGTCTTTCGATGGAAAATTGTCATCTCAGAGAGCAGATTATGGAGTGTGAATTACTGATAAAGGAATATAAAAGTTATCAGAGTAAATATGTGACTTGTTCGGCTGAAAAATCAGAGCTTGAAAATTTATTAAAACAGGAAGCAACTGAAAATGAAAAGCTTCGAAGTGAGGTATCCTCCTTGAACTTACAGTTGAAAACTCTCAATGATAGATATAGTGAGTCTGTTGTTTTGAAGAAAAATCTAAAAAGTAATATCATGTCTCTGCAAGATAAGTTGGCTAGTTTGTTGGCATCCTCTGAGCTGCAATCAAGTGGACAATCGCTGTCTTGTGATCTTTCTTTTCAGGATTCTGAGTTGAAAGACTTTTATGACATCATCATGAAATTGGAAGTGACCCAGCTTAATGCATGTAAAAGGATAATTCAACTCACAGAAGAAAAGAAAGATCTGCAGGATGAAAGGCAAATGGCTAACATGTCTGTAAACAATGTCAGATCAGAAATTATTGGCATGAAACAGAAGTTCAAGCATGACATAGAGGACATAGAGGCTAAACTAGATGTGTCTAACACACTGGTCGGAAAGCTTCAGGTGAAATTTGAATCTGTTGCTAGCAAATTTCATTCCAGTGCGGAGGCTGAACAAAATAATGCTCAGCAAAATGAAGAGCTTTTTGCAGATCTTGCTCATGTTGAACTTCAGTTGCAAGAACTTGCTTTTAAACACCAAGAATTTAGTCAAGAAATCTTGGGTTTGGGAAGTACTGCTGAGGAACTTGAAAGGTGTAAGATGATTGTTGCGGAGTTAACACGGGAAAATCAAGAACTTGAAATTTTGTTACAGGCTAAAATTGAGGAATCTTTTAAGCTTGCATCTGATCTTGATAGTGCAAAAGACAGTCTAAGATGTGTGCAGGATGATTTGCACGCTGAAAAAGGCATCAGACACAAGCTAGAAGGTACAGTTGCAGAATATGATATTTGCAAGATGACCATAGCCGGGATAGTACAGGAGAGGACTGATCTTACAGATTTGTTAGAAAAGAAGACCAAAGAATCTGTCGATCTCGCTTCTGACCTTGATAATGTAAAGCAAAGTTACAAATTTCTGCAAGATGATTTTCTTGTTCATGAAGGCGTAAAAGACAAACTGGAAAGTACAATTGGAGATCTTGAGAGGAGCAAGATGACAATTGGTGAATTGAAACAGGAGAAGCAAGATCTTACAATGTTGTTAGAAAGTACGTCCAAGGAATCTGTTAAGCTTAAATGTGATCTTAATAGCCTGAAAGAAAGTTTGAAATCTCTGGAAGACGATTTGATTGTTGAAAAGGGTTTCAGAGACAAGCTGGAAGGTACAGTTGCTGATCTTGAGAGGAGTAAGATAACTATTGACGAGTTATTACAAGAGAAGCAAGATCTCACAGTTCTGTTAGATAGTAAAACTAGGGAGTCACTCAACCTTGCAGCTGATCTTGACATTATGAAAAAAAGTTTAAGATGTTTGCAAGATGAATTGCAGGTTGAAAAAGGCTTCCGGGACAAACTAGAAGATACAGTCACAGAAATTGAAAGAAGCAAAGCAATCATTGATGAGTTAATGCAAGACAAGAAGGGCCTTGTGATGTTGCTGGAGGCTGAAACTGAGAAATCTGCTAAGCAATCATCTGAGCTTAATAGTTTGAATGAAGTAGTGAGTTGTTTGAAAAATGAACTGAATGTTGAAAAGGGCTTCCGGGATGAATTAGAGGTTGCGGTTTTCGAACTTAAAAGTAGCAAGACGACCATTTCGGAGCTGAAACAGGAGAAGCAAGATCTTAAATTGTCTTTAGAGGAAAAGATTGAGGACTCTGTGAAGCTTGAATCTTATGTTGCTAGGGTGAAAGAAAGTTTAAAGTGTCTGCAGGACAATTTGCTTGTTGAAACAGGTCTGAAGGAGAAACTGGAGTGTACAGTTGTGGAAATTACTTCTCAATTAGATGAGGCACAGGACAAGTTGCGTTGCTTTGAGAGTCTGGATGCCAAAATGGTAAACTTGCGGCAATTGCCTTCTAACCTTGATATCAAAAGGTCCCAAAATAATCTTTCAGTGCAGCATAAGGATTTTCAAGAGGAGTCTTCTCATCCTACAGGCCTGAGTTGTCAGTTAGCAGAAATTCATGAGCATGTATTAGCGGCAGAAGTTACACTCACTTTCGTCAAAACCCAGTATGAAAGCCTGATTGAGGACCTTGTGCTGCAACTTGAACAGTCCAAGGGGCAGCATGTAGAGCTTCAAAAAACAAATTTTGATATAGAGTCACAGTTAAAGCATAGTCTTACAAGTGAAACTCATCTAAGTAATGAAAATGCAGAGTTGATGGCATCTGTCCACTGCCTAAGATCTGAGTTAGAAGCATCTGTTACTGAAAACCGGGTCCTGTCGGAGTCTATTAGTGTTTTAATGCCTCAGCTTGAGGAATTCAAAAGAAAGTCGGTTACTTTGGAGGCTGAACTTAATCAGGATGCAAGAGTGCACAAAGAACTCAAAGACAAGCTGCAGACAGCTGAGGAGGAGATTTGTGAATTGATATTCTGTAATGCTGAAAAAGAAATTGAAATGATTGTTTTCAGAGAGATATTAGATGAACAGAAAGGTCACATAGCCCTGATGGAAAAATCTAATATTGAATCCTTCAAGTTGCAGAATCAGATTGATGACATTACCAGAAAGCTGTCTGAACAGATCCTTAGAACAGAAGAATTCAAAAACTTGTCTGTTCATTTGAAGGAGCTTAAAGACAAAGCTGAAGCTGAATGTCTCTTGGCTCGTGAGAAAAAAGGACCTGAAGGGCCATCTTTTGCTGTACAAGAGTCCCTGCGTATTGCTTTCATTAAAGAACAATATGAAACCAAGCTTCAAGAGCTAAGGCAGCAGATTTCAATTTCTAAAAAGCACGGGGAGGAGATGCTATGGAAATTACAAGATGTTGTTAATGAACTTGAAGACAGGAAGAAAACTGAAGCCTCTCACTTGAAGAGAAACGAAGAGCTGTCAATTAAGGTCTTGGAGTTGGAGGCCCAATTACAATCAGTATTCTCTGATAAGCGTGAAAAAACTAATGCTTATGATAGAATACAGACTGAATTGGACTGTGCAATATTAAGCCTTGAATGCTGCAAGGAAGAAAAAGAAAAACTTGAATTATCTTTGCGTGAATGTGTGGAGGAGAAATCTATAATAACAGCTGAACTTGCATTGAGAAAAGAACATCTGGAGAATTCTGTAAGTTCCATTGATATCCAAGACGAAGTTGCTGTGGACACAATCAAGAGCATATCTAGCAATGTAAGTAATGGTAAGTCAAGCTCTGTATCATCCACTACTGATGTTTCAAATGGAGATTCATCTTTAAAGCTTTCCTCTGAGTACTTTGACCGCAATAGCCACATGGATAGTGAACAAATTCTTGATACAAGCTTGGTTCAAGTTAAGAAAGCTAAAAATTCAGTTTCACCTAATAATGGGCAAGCCATCCAGGTAATAACCTTTTGATTGCCGTTTTCTGAGTGTTTAAAGTGATATTTGATGATATAATAATTTGGAACTGGTTAATATGTTTAGTGTTAACTATTATGCATGTGATTTGTGAATAAACAATTTATACTGTGTTTATCACTTAAAATGCTAGGATACCGAAACCATATTGCTGTGAATCAAAATTACTGCAGAATACTGCAGTGAGAAATATTTATCTTAGTTCATCCCTGAATTTGGTTCTTCCTTTCTACATGCATTGCAACTTCTCTGTCTACAGATTTTTTTATACATTTTACAACACTGCAGGTTCTAGAATCCAAAGGTCTTCTTTCAGAAGAAGGAAAGTTGTCACCCAGTATATCCAAGGATATTGCTGTTAATCAGAATTTCCGAGCTGAAACTTTGAAGTCTAGCATAGACCACCTTCACGAAGAGGTACTTATCTTGCATTATGAGGGGAAGGAGGCAACTGGTTAATTTCCTTTAAAGTATATATTAGTTTAATGCATGTGCAAAAATGAGATACAAGCTGTTGTTGGATAACGTGTGACATTTCAGGAGTCCACTACATTAATCAATGTTTTCTTGCAGTTAGAGAGGATGAAGAATGAAAACTCCCATATTTCACAGGCTAATCATGACCCATACGTTCAAGATTTACAAAGTGAACTCATGCATTTACACAAGGTATTTTGTGCCAAAACTCTTTTTATAATGTTGTACCGCATAAGTCTAGAATCTCTACTTTATATTTCTCACAACTTTTGGTCATAGGCAAATCAAGATCTGGAAAGCATGTTTCCTTGGTTTCATAATTGTTTGGAAAGCGGTAATGCTCTAGAACGGGTACTTGCCTTAGAAATTGAGCTCGCAGAGGCACTAAGGGCAAAGAAGACATCAAGCTTGCATATCCAGAGGTAGGTCGACCACTCTTCCTCACAAACTTGATCTTTGTTCTTGCAATACTCATGTGTATGCTGCCACATTTCATATGTTTGTTTTAGAGTTATTTGCAAAATGCATCCCCTGATTTGGCCAAAATGCGTTTTTTACCTATTCTTTATATAACTGCACTTTGCATCCCCTAATTATTTTTAGCGCGACAAATTGCACCCTTTTCGTTAAATTTGTTAAAATTCTCAGGGGTATTTTAGGAAATTAAAATATTTAACTATAATTATATTATTATTTAAGCTTTTTGACCCTCTAAATGATACTTTTCAAAAAAATTTAAAGAACGGAAGTTGTAGAGAACGAAAAAATCTTTTCAAAATAATAACATTAAAAAATTATCAAAAATTTTACAAAGCCAAAATTAAATTAAATCTATACTTAATGAATTTATTAAAAAGAATTATAAAAAAGAATATTTCAGTTTTGAACCTTTTTATTTCAGGAAGATCTTTTCATTCCCTACAACTTTCATTCTTTAATTTTTTTTCAGAATGTATCGTTTAGAGGGTTAAAAACCTTAATTAAAGATTTAAAAATAATTAAATATTTTAATTTCCTAAAATACCCCTGAGAATTTTAACAAAATTAACGAAAAGGGTGCAATTTGTCGCGCCAAAAATAGTTAGGGGATGCAAAGTGTAGTTATATAAAGTATAGGTAAAAAACGAATTTGGGCCAAATCATGGGGATGCATTTTGCAAATAACTCTTTGTTTTACAGCAACTTATAATATTTTGAATGACTAGAAACTTAACATTACGGGGGAATGGAACAGTATAAATCACTTCTGTAGTTTGATCGATTTGTGTTGGTTTTGTGCATTCATGCTTTTTGAGCTAGTCATTAGCCTTTCATAAGCTCAGTGGTGTAAACTGAATTTGGAGGTTCAACAAAGATAAAAGAACTTGGTATGGCAGAATATTATTTTCATGGAATTTGAGTTTGAATTTGACCTTCCACAGAAATTTTAAGCATCTGTTACTATTTAGCAAACTCTGGTAACTTTCCGTTCAAATTTATACTATTTGGAGCTCATGTACGAAGTGCTTGTTGTACTCAATCACCCCAAAAATTAATCAAACTATAGAGTGATAGACTAAGCTATTTAGCAAACTCCCAAGTTCTGCATAGAAATCTTTGTTATTGATTCCAACTGCTTGTAAAATTTAATGGTTTTTTTTCTGCCTGGCTTTTAGTTCATTCCTCAAGCAACACAGTGATGAAGAAGCGGTCCTTAAAAGCTTTAAAGACATTAACGAACTGATCAAGGAGATGCTGGAACTCAAGGCCAAGTATGCAAGTGTAGAGACGGAACTGAAAGAGATGCATGACCGTTACTCTGACCTAAGCCTTCAATTTGCTGAGGTAGAAGGCGAGAGACAAAAACTCACCATGACACTGAGAAATATTCGCACACCCAAGAAACCTGGCTACTTGAATCGCTCATCCTCCGACACCCTCTGGGACCAATAAGTCCGCTTCACAACCTCATCGGTCTGTTTCTTCTGTTACATAGTGTTAATGCTCTCCCTCCTAGATGTATATTATCTCTGTAAATCAACATCACTTCATCTGCTGGTAATCTCCTGATAAACCAGTCTTGAAGCTCTGACGCGAGACACCATAGACCAAGACAGTATTCCTATCTTTCTGGCCGGAATGTTGTATCCTTCCGGACATGTACTTTTGTAGATTCCGATATCTTTAATTTATCTTTTTCCCTACTCAAAATTCAGATGTATAGATACTGTTTATTATTATTATTATTATATTATATGTTTATCAATTGTGTCCTCGTTGCTCCTCGATCTTTTTTTTTAATTATTATTGTAGTGAACCCGTAGCCGCTACTTTTGGGTCCGCAACCTCACGGGCTCACGCAATAATTTGCAAATCATGTGAACCAATATAAACAACACTTAAGCGACATGCTTTAGTTCAGGAGGTATAAGAGCATATGCACCGGGGAGATCAAAACTTTGATTCATGAAATGAATCAATGGAGTTTAACATAATCTTTATGCATCGGGAGTAAATCGACTCCATCAATTCATCAAGCTCTCCTTTGATTTTTGATGGAGTCATCAACGGACTTCAATTACTATTTACACCAAAACTAACCTATTTTTAGTAGTATTTTAAGATTTTGTCTATCTCTTTCTTCCATTCTCTCTTCTGAAAATCCTTTTTTAAGTCCAGCAAATAGTAATTCATGAATTGATTGAGCCATATGGCTGCATAAAATTTAAGTTAAAAAGTTGATTTATTATGAACAGTAATTGACTCCATCAATTTTATCAATGAATTGATTAATCAAAACTTTTCATGGGTGTATATGCTCTAAAAGCAGTCACAATGGTGGCCATTTCACTGCCTCATTTCACTGCCTCGGTCCACTTAAATGACATGGGTAAATGATATGGGCAACACTTTTATCATTGTATTGAACGAGGGAAAAGAGGTTGTGATCGGGGTGGTGGCCTTACCCACTTGACATGCTTTTTCATTTTTTATTAACTGAATTAACAAGTCAGTAAAACAGTGTTACTTTATCGGTTCTATTTTTCACTTTATCACCATCGGATTAACCGGGCCATTTGCTTTTCATACCCATTTCAACTCACGTGACATAGAGGTGGTTGGGAGAAAAAATGGAAAACGTTCTAACCATTGTGGATGCTCTAATCATAAATTCTCCACCCATTCGAACCTCGTTGCTCTTACATTTTACAAAATAATGAGTAGGCTTGTTTTTTTCAAATAAAAGATTAAAAAGCCGGAATATCCAATTTATAAATACAGACTCTTTTTTTTTGCAAATTGAAATATAGTCATTTAATAATAAATCCTTTTTTATTGGTTTGTATATTTTTGAGCTTCAACCCATGGTTATATAATTTTTCGTAAACCCAGCCGTTGTTTATTTGATCAAGAAAGAAAGAAACATACTCACAATTAATCAATGGTTCTTGTTGTTGTTTCTCCAACACTTCGTTCACTACTATCAAATTTATACTCCCTTTCTTCAAGAACAAGACCATGTTTATTACACTCAAGAACAACAATCTCTCTCCTCTTCTCTCTCTACACTAAACCCACCCATTTCTCCCCTCTTCATCTCTCTCCTAAACCCCCCAGTCTCTTCTGCTCAAAAGGTCTCTCTCTCTCTCTCTCTCTCTCTCTCTCTCTCTCTCTCTCTCTCTCTCTCTCTCTCTCTCTCTCTCCCTCTCTCTCTCTCTCTCTCTCGCTCTCTCCCTCTCTCTCTCTCTCTCTCCCTCTCTCCCTCCCTCTCCCTCTCTCCCTCCCTCTCTCTCTCTCCCTCCCTCTCTCTCCCTCGCGCTCTCTCTCTCTCTCTCTCCCTCGCGCTCTCTCTCTCTCTCTCTCTCTCTCTCTCCCTCTCCCTCTCTTTATCTCTCTGTATATATTTTAATAAAGTTTGCTGCTTTTTCAGCTGCAGAGAGAACAGTGGTGCTGAACCATGATGCAAGAGTGACTATAAATTCAGACCCAGTTGCAGATTCAAGTGCTACTATTGCTGCTATTGTTACTTCAATTGGTGGACCACCTGGGGCTGTGGGGATTGTCAGATTATCGGGTCCTACTGCGGTTGCAATTGTTTCGAAAGTGTTTAGTCCTGGAGTTAGGAAGAAGAAGAGGAGAGATGATTATAATTGGAAACCCACTAGCCATTTTGTTGAATATGGTCTTGTTTTCGACTCCGATGATAATGTTGTTGATGAGGTACATTTTGCTTCATTCTTTTTTTTTTTGCTATTATGGGAAACTCACCAGCCATTTTGTTGAATATGTGCATATGTTTTTGTGTTGGATCCTGATGATATGTTGTTGATGAGGTACATTTGGGCCATTCATATGTTTGTAATTGTGCATATTTATTGTAGTTCCTGTTAATTGGGAACAATTTGAGAGCATACTTTTAGTTTTTATACTAATATTGTGTATTTGTTAATTAATTGTGTAATTGGGACTTGAAATGCTAAAAGAATGCCGTGAAACTGTAAAATTAGTATTTTTTTTAATTAATGGTGGGGAATTTCATGTTTTATAAGGTTTTGGCTGTACCCATGTTGGCCCCTAGATCATATACACGAGAAGATATAGTTGAGCTTCAGTGTCATGGCAGTGAGGTATGTCTGCAGCGTGTACTGAGAGTATGCCTAGAAGCTGGAGCAAGGCTTGCAGAGCCAGGTTACTTCCTATGATTTTCTGAAATTTATTAATCTTGGTGTGAAGTTGTATGGATTTATAAAATTTTAATGTCGTTGCTAAAATCAGCAGTTTTCTTCTGAAATCAAGGTGCAGTTTTCATTGTCCATGCGTCTATTTTTAGGTTGTCTTTTGAATGAATCATCTCTCGTAGATGGTCGTATTGACTATTGAGTCTTGATCAATTCCGCATCTTTCAGGAGCTACTGTTTGCCAAATTTCACAAAGATTAACACTTTTTTATGTATGATTACTGATATGACGCAGAAGACTGGTTAACATTAGGTTTCATGTACATGGACATGAATTGTGTGGTTACTGTAGTAGAGAAATGTATGTTTAACTCATTTTTTTTTCTTTGTCACCAGGTGAGTTCACCCTCCGTGCTTTCCTAAATGGTCGTTTAGATCTTTCCCAAGCTGAAAATGTGGGAGCACTTATATCGGCCAAGTCTGTGGCTGCTGTAGATGCTGCATTGGCGGGAATCCAGGCATGAGATGTTTAACATTCAAAATTATCATTCATCTGTTATACTAAAGTTCGATAGGCATATGGTGAATTTCCCGAAATATTCTCTATGCAGGGTGGTTTCTCTTCTTTGGTAAAATCACTGAGAATTCAGTGCATTGAGTTACTTACTGAGATTGAAGCTCGTTTAGATTTTGAGGATGAAATGCCACCGCTAGATGTGGATCTAGCTATGAATAAGATACGTGCAATGTCTGATAATGTGAAGGATGCACTTGAAACTGCTAATTATGACAAACTTCTGCAGTCTGGATTGCAGGTATTATTTAGATCAGAATGGATAGCAATTCATTTATTAAGTGAACTCTCCCTTGCTTTAAGTTGTTGATCTAGAAATTTGCTTTCCAGTATCCTTTGTTGCCATGCTAATGATGTATAATTGGCTATACTACTTTAACAGCACTACCATAAACCCTACAACCTATACTGCTGATGCATCTGTTCCATACAAGTAGTTTCAATCTTGTTAATTTGCTTACTTATTTCAGATATGTTTTTGTTTCGAGGAATATCAGTACAAAACTAGTAGAATGATTTACAAGCACAAATCAGGCTTGCATACAATCATAAACAAATCCAAGCAGAAATCAGACTATATTACCTCTTGAATATGTATTAGAAATACATTTTATCGAAAAATATACCGAGCATATGATTTTCCGATATGAGCCGGATGAAGAGGTACAGAGGTGCTGCTGTGATGATTCATTTTATTAGTTCTTTACCTTTTAACAGCATACCGCCATAATCATTTCCTTCTTCTAGGTATGCAAATACCTTATGGTAAATATATAATACCCTCATCCCTATTTATACTCCGGCAGATAGCAATCATTGGCAGGCCTAATGTTGGGAAATCTAGCCTTCTCAATGCATGGAGCAAGGTATGTTCCATATAGTTTTGTCACTTAAGTTCATATTTTGCTTTACATATAATCAGTAACTGTTGAACTTTCAAGGGAATCTCACATGTCTAATTTGTAAAATTGGTGGAGTGAGCCCTACAAAATTTACTAAATGTTCTAGAGCAATAACTATATAATTCTACTCCAGAAAATTAACTTTGTCATTTTACAATATTTTCTCCTAATACTTATCTTTATGCAAAGAGAACCTACATATTATCCTTATAATCTGTTGTACACTGATATACTGCTCTAGTGCTCTTCATAATATATTCTCCCTCTCCTTTTTAATATAATAAGATTTCAACTGTAGGACTTCTGCTCTCAACTGAGAAACTTCTCTTGCTATTACTAAGTCTTCATTTTCTCCTGTATCGTGTCCTCCACTTATTTTTCACTTTTTCTCTTATTGCATGTCATATTTACTCTTTAGTATGCAGACTGAGAGGGCAATAGTGACAAACGTTGCTGGAACCACAAGGGATATTTTAGAAGCTGATATTAATGTTCATGGTATACCTGTCACCCTCCTTGACACTGCTGGTATAAGGGAAACCGAGGATGTTGTAGAAAAAATTGGTAAGCCTTGTTTTATGGAATATCTTTATGGAAATAATTTATTGAAGCAGATACTGTGGTTTCTGTATTTCTGACCACTTTGTTCCCTGATAGTATATTGATCTTTGTTGTCACAGGAGTAGAGAGATCTAGAGCAGCTGCTATGAGTGCTGATGTGGTTATAATGGCAATAAATGCACTTGAGGGCTGGACTTCCGAAGACAAAGAACTTCTTGATAGAATTAATTGCAATAAGGTTCTGTCTTATCTATCTTTTTATCTCCCCTTAATTCATTGATTTATCAGTATTAGTCAAGACTTTTTATAAATTGGAATACTCGTAGTTCTGATTTTAGCACATATGTGAATTCTCAATATTGCTGCTTTTTGTTTGATAAAATTTGTGCGAATTGATTATGGACATCTATTCTAGAATGGTAGAAATGTAGGTAAGACATGGTGGGAGGGAAGTAAATATCTTCATGTAGGAGTACTTGGTTAGTTTTATGCTCTGTGATATTTTTTGCTTATTGCTAAGTTGGAAACTTTAGTTTCTTAAGAGACTTGGCTGGAGAGGGAAGTGTATATCATACAAATTGCTTCAATATACAACAGTTAATGTCACATAACTTGTTTAGGTTAATACCATCATTTTTTTCTCTAAGGCCTTTATAATTTTGGCTGTTCGTATCTACAGAGTGCATATGAATCTGCTTCTCCAGTGATCCTTGTAATCAATAAAATTGACTGTGTTCCAAATGCTTGCTCCAAATGGGTCAACAACAGTGACTACACGTTTGCAAAGTGCATTTTTACTTGTGCTGTCACTGGTCAAGGCATACAGGATCTCGAGGCGGCAATACTAGAAATTATTGGTCTTGACAGGATTCCTAGAGGGGGGCGCAAGTGGGCTGTGAACCAGGTCAACTTTTTTTTGTTGTATCTACCTTGCATATCACATTAGCTTCTATTCTATTGTTGATACTAGCGAAAATTGACTTGGAAAGATTATATAAATACGCTATGCCAAAACTCATTGATGAGAAAACAAACTTTGGGTTCAAATAAAGTTGCATACAGTTAGATGTGTAGTATTATATGCTTAGGTAGTGATCCTTAGATATCCGTCTAACTTGCACCAACCTGTCAGAGATCCCTTACATAACATACGACCTAATACATGAACCTATAACTTTACTAATCTCACTATATATGGTTCAAAAGATTATAACTTTACATTTTAACATCTCTAACTATATTTAATCCCTTAAATAATCGCATGAAACAACTTTTGGACACTTTTCAATTTAATATAGGATACTATATTACCATCTCTTACAGACGTGAAGCCCGATGTGGTTGTTTGTCTGTTGATTGTAAGATGAAAAAACAATATTTTGTTCTAGTCACAGTTTATTCTTACGGTACTTTCAATAATATATCTGTATGCGTAGTTAAACAATAATCATCATTGTAGTTTTTAAGCAGCTTGCAATAACTATTAAAGCCGAAAGAACTGAATTTTCAAAACTTCAAATTGTTAATTTTTGGTGTTTTTATTTTGTCGAGAAGAGCCACTGTTTGTTGTCCTTGTCTATTTATGTCATTTTTTCCCAGAGATAGTGCATAAGCTGAGCTAGTTACTCACCCTAATGCCTAATGTCATCATGATATCTTTATCTCAAATGTCGTTTACTTCAGTTAATTAAGATTTAATATGGATTTCTGAGGCCTTTAGTTTTGTTTTGATGAAATATCAGAGGCATTGTGAGCAACTTCTTCGGACCAAGGATGCCCTTATTAGGTTAATGTCAACAATCGAGGATGAAATGCCTTTAGACTTTTGGACAATTGATCTGAGGGATGCTGCTATGGCTCTTGCTCAAATTAGTGGAGAGGACATATCTGAAGAAGTTTTATCTAGCATCTTCAGCAAATTTTGTATCGGTAAATAGTCGAGTTGAGAGGACATACAATATAGATAGCCAAAGAACAGAATTTAGATTGCCAAAGATGTTTATGGTCACATTTTGTGTTGCTAATTTTTTGATTTATAGCAAAGTGATTGCTTTCCGGTCACTTCTCTAAGATATTTTCACTTGAATATCATCAATTACACAAACTGAGGGGAACAAAGGACATACAATTTATTCCTACTTAAAAGATTTGCAATGTACTTGCATACTACCACAGCAGACTAAAGTACCATTACAGATTCATCCTACAATACTACCAAATGATAAAAACCAGAGGAAAAAAGAGCAGTAATTCGCTACAGACCGAATAAACCCCTCCACACGACTTAAAAACGCGTAACGCTATGATCACAGAGATTCATAGAGTACGAAAATGAAACAACTTATCAGCGTGGAAAGAACTGCAATCGAAGTTGATGAAGAAGACGAAGCTTTTGATGGAGCTGGTGCAGGTGCTGATTCTGGAGATTTTGACTTTTTAGGTGTTTGGACTTGATGTTTTGGTGTCGGATTAGCTTCAATTCAAAAATGAAAATAGTAATAATAAGGCCAAGACTGCATTATGTATCAAATCTGAAAGTAAATCTACACATATCAATTACTACTATATTACTAAACTAAACACATCTAGTCATTCAGTAACCTTGAATTTCAAGAGCTCATAGTCGAAATCAGTCTAGGGAGCTCTGTTATGTATACAAGCAACATTTTATACTTTTTTTTCACACGAGATTTGAAAATTTCGGGCCTTATTACTAAACTAAACACATCTAGTCATTTAGTGATCTTAAATTTCAAGAGCTCATAGTCGAAACCAGAGTCTAAGGAGCTCTGTTATACATACAAACAACATTTTATATTTTTTTCACATGAGATTTGAAAATTTCGGACCTTATTACTAAACTAAACACATCTAGTCATTTAGTGACCTTGAATTTTAAGTGCTCATAGTCGAAATCAGTCTAGTGAGCTCTGTTATACATACAAACAACATTTTATACATTTTTTCATATGAAATTTGAAAATTTCTCGGGCAGTGTAAGACGTAGGTGCAAGACTCATTCGCCTATAACCAGGGTCACCCCTATTGTGCGTGTGTGTGTTGGTCATGATATCTAGTACCAGTACCTGGAGCTGGAGAAGGTTGATGAGAGTCATTGGAATCGACTGCAATCACGAAAAAATTAAGAATTATTACCATTTATCAAACCAACACAGACACACAGTAATTTTTAGTGTGTGTTCGTGTGCATAAACAGTTGACAAATTTGTGTGCGTGTCATGTGTTGGTGTAGTGGTACGAGCTCTTGGCTTCCCTAAGGGATGTCACCAGTTCCAAAGGTGTGCGTGTGTTGTAATTATAAAAAGAATAATCGATAAATTTACAATAACTCACTATCACATTTCGGAAGATCATACGAAACACCACAAGCATTTGCCAAACTCTTAGCCCTTGTAATATTCAAACTCACACCCAAATCAGCAGTGCTCTTCAGAGCTGCACAAATGCAAGTTTTGTTCTTGTTCACAATCTTCTTAAATCCAGAACAGCACATAGACTCAGGCTTCATTTCCTTGGCTCCGTTCGCCAAATACGGCGCACAGTCCATCATCTGATACACCATAGCACCGCAGTCGGATCCAGAAGGACTCGAATGCGGTGCCGGGATCGGAGACTGACGTGGAGATGGCTCTGGAGACTTGAGTTTCTCACCACATTCCACTGTTGCTACCAAGTTCCACGTACAAAGCATGCATGCAATTAGCCACATGACCTTTGTCATATTTGTTTGTGCAAAACAAAGTTTCAAGTGAAGAGATTGAGTTGGTTTGATGAAATGAGAGATTGAAAATGAGAATGTTGGCTTAAACTTGTATTAATAAAGTATAAGATTTGAAAAGCTGTTAGATTATCTCCTGTTTTAACTAAACAAGATGAATTAACGTTAAACCCTATCCAGTTTGTTACGGTTGAAAAAGTTGAAAGTTGCAGATTAGAAAAGGTCTTCCCTAAAATTAGGCATTCAAATTTTTTTTTATGAGAGAAATAATCATTTTTTGAGTTGCTGATACAAGTAACTATTAAATTGGTGGAGTCTTTCTCAAACGGAGTAGTTATTTTTAAAAAATAGGGTTTATCATTTAAAAGATTTGATAAATAAAAAGCAGACAAACCCAACCATATTGAAATAAGGACAAATATCGAACTGATCATCCATTTCATACAAATATATCAAATAGATCATTATTTTTCAGTTTGACTTAATTTTGTTATTAATTTGAAAATTTGTATCAAGTTAGTTATTAAAAAGTTAAAATATTGTATCGATTTAGTCATTGACAAATGATTTCTTTGATACAAATTTTAAAATAATGATCAAATTGAGTCAAACTGGAAAATAATGACATACTTGATGTATTTGAATAAAACGAGTGATCGATTTGATATTTTTCTCGGTTGACAAACTAATTGCTGCATACGCATTTAAAGGATTCGTATTCAACCTTCTAAAATTTACAAAGAATACGCATGTTTAACATGCGTATTCACAAAAAAAACATGCGTAATCAAAAAAAATAAAATGTGAATACGCATATTGAACATGCGTATTCTTTGTTAAATTTTTAAAAACTAATATGCATCCCCATATGCGTATTTGGTGAATATTTTGGACATAATATCTCGCTAATAAATATTTTGGACAAATTTTCCCAAATATTGGATATTTTATTTTTCCATCTGGTGGATAACTTATATAAAGTGTGGACAATATATGTTTCTACACTATTAAAGATATTAGGCAACTCTAGACAAAAAAAAAGATACTAGGCAACTTATCCAGTTTATATAAAGTGTGGACAATATATGTTCATTGTGAATGATGTCTTAAAATGGGAATAAGTTTTTAATATATTTTTGTATCGAAAACTTATTCTCATTTTCATTAATTGAGTTGTAATCCTATGATCCCGACGACTCTTAATTCTCAAGTTTACTTTTCATTTTACATATTAATGACATTACATAAATGATAGAAATGACTGATAGTGAATTTACTGCTAAAATTTTGTCAATAGACATCGGTATTTAAATATCGGACATCAATTAGTTTTAAAATGATGTTACCGTATATATCAGACATCAATTGATAAAATAATCATTGTCGATAATTATTTTTAAAAAATGAGAAAAGTGTATCAAATTTTGGCTATAACACACCGCTCATCGGAGCTCTTCTCTAATTCTTAATGTCCAAAGAATGAATTTAATTTAGAGATATAAGGTTGTATATACACAAATCTTTGGCCTTTTGCATATGTTAAACTACATGACCATGGATTCAAAAGTGTGACCCAGAAACAAAAGAAAGCCCAAGAACTTAAATCTGCTACTTGTTAAATATTCACTGCATACGGACTGAGATCAATCTACGAAACGGGATGAGTTAAATGATAATTTGGAGATAAATTTTAATTATTTAATAATATTTAACATGTTAATCTTATTTATAAATTAAGGCCCCATTTGTTAACAGGTGAACGAGTGATTATAAATTGAACCATTCTTTTTTCCTCTGTTCAGATTATTTGATAAAAATTTCATGCATGTGGATGACTGGATTTCTTCTCAACAAATGAGTGAGTTTCTAAATTTCCACTGGACCAGTCAAATTATATTTATGTGACATTCTTTCAATTCTCATGTAGTAATTTAAATTCTATCATTTTACTTAATATTATTCATCTTTTATTAAAAAACAATCTTCTTGTCCTCTTAGTAGTATGCAAACACATGTAGTGAATTTTGTGATTAAAAAAGTTTGTAAATTTATAAATTTCATGTTTTGTATTTAGAAAATAAAAATTTAATTTAAATTACTTATGAATGAATCAACAATAATTAAATGTATAATTATTTGAATTAAAATAGAAAAATACGTAGACTTTCTTTGAAGCTTATATATATTGGGGATGTCAATACATGAAGTACTTTTTATATAGAGATGAACTATTATTTAAAAATATAAATACATAATTTATTTCATTTTTCATCATATATAGTTATAAATTTTAATTACCAAATTAATGATAAATTGCACAATTTTTTATTTAAAAATTATTGTAATTTGATGAAATTGTTTAAAATGGTTTTGTAGTAAAATCACAGTTATCCAAAATTATTGCACAATAGAATCAAATTTAAAATCATTTTTTTTTCAAATTTAAATTGTTAAATTTTTTATTATATTTAAATATATAATTATCATTCTACGTTAGCAATAAATTTGATGAAATTTTATAATATAATCAAGGTATAAAAAGGGTTCTTTCTTGAATATATATATATATATATATATTTAAAAAAATATTTTCATTTTTAATATGTTGTATTATCTTAAAATTATTAGTGATTGTACTTATTTACGGTCTAGTTTTTAAAGTTGCCTAATTATTACAAAATGATAAAATTTTAACTTATCAAAAAAATATTTTAATTATATATATATATTTTAATTTAAACAACTTTCAACAAAAAGAATTATCGAATATTATCAACCACCCAATCACAAACAGGTTAATATTATCGTTCAGAAATTTAAATAATTTTATCAAACAATCTTATTCATTACTGTTCAGATTATTACTCATTCAAAAATTTTAATTATTCAGAAAATTCTGTTCAGATTTAACAAATGAACCCTAAGTTTATACTATCAAAACTAATTCATAAAAATTAATCGGAGAGGAGAGTCAAGCCGAGCTGAATATTCACTAAACGAGTTCGAGTAGTCTAATAAACAGGTTGAGCCAAGCCGCTCATTAAAGTCAAACGAGTCTAAATCTGACAAACACGACTCGTTTAATTAATAAGTCGAGTTTACTCCCGACCCAAAAGAGTCAAGTTTAAATTAGTCAAGTCGGGTGTTCTTGTAAGCTCAACAATTAGAAATATAAAAAAATATAAAAAAACTAATATTTAAATAAAAAATAAAATTTAGTAATTATTTATTTAAAATTATAAACGGGCTCGGGTTCAAACTTGAGTGAAGTTGAGTTATTAAATTTCGAATTTAGTCTAGTTCAACAAATACTCAAATAACTAAGCTCATGTCAATTAACTAAACAAGCCCCAACTTATGTCAAGACTTATAAAAGCTCGGCTCGCGAGAGCCACATTTAGCTTAGTTAAACGAGCTCGAACTCGCGAGACTCGAATTACAAACTCTTATAGAGAGTAAACAAAGATTTGAAAATCAATAATATATCGGGTGAAAAATCAAAATACCCATCATTTGAATAAAAATGTCCAAAATGGTGATTGACAGGATGTTCCGTCCAGAATACCTAATAAATACGCATTTGGAAGATGCGTGTACAAAATTTTCAAAATTAACAAAGAATACGAATTCTAAAAATGCATATTCAAATTCGGCAGTTAGTTAACACGCATTCCCAGAATGCGTATTCCTTTAAACAAAATAAAGTAATGTGTATTCTCAGGATACGTGTTCTTTGTTTTTTATAAAAGTTGAATACGCACGTGTACAATGCGTATTGAGTGGTTTTTTTGGGCGAAATGTACCGTCAATCAACATTTTAGACAGTTAAAATTGGAAAGTATTTTGGGCATTTTTTCGATATATCCATGTATAAATTAAATATACTAACAAGTTGACAGAACAAATGAATCCAAGAAATCTTTCGACTCAGCAACACGCTATACCTCAATTTCTTACTCACTTAAATAATTGCTGTATATTTTAATATATTCTTTTTAAATATATTCTTCAACCAATTATTTGCCTACTCGTCACAAGAAATAGACACCAAAAGCCCACTTGCCAACCTGTTTTTTATTTTAAGCAATGATGATGCTTTTTTAACGCATTTCGTTTTCCTTATGTTTACACCAACTTCACTTAATGTCATTTTTGTTCATTAAACTAATCTTTGATTAGTGCTTCAAAGATTGAGATTAAGTGACTTATAATCAAGTACAGCTCCATCTCCTTAAATAATGTTTCCTTATGTTTCCTAATCTACAGCACCAAGCATGGCACAAGTTGTTTGATACTCCCTCCGTCCCTAAAAACGTATCTCTTCGTGTCGAACACGTTTGCCCATGCACAGTTTTGATTGTTAATATCTTTAATTTCGTATTAGTATTAAATATAAAAACTTTATTATATTAAAGTACTCATAAATACGAATTCAACAAAATAACTCATGACTATTTTTGATCTTATAGATTAGACATAAATTAGTAATCAATCGCTTACCATAAACAGTACAAAAGATCAATATAGAAAATACGTCTCGGGACAGAGGGAGTAGGAGTTAGAGTGTGTTATAATCATAAATTTAAGACATGTTGATATGCTAATCACAACTTTGAGTATGTAGTAATTGGATTGTAGTTCACAGTTAATCATGTTTTAAGGAGCAAGATTGTTTAACTTTACCCCTCCATTGAGGTGTGATTAGCCTAGTTGTAAAAATCGGTAATCGGTATTAATCAGTTTAGGTACCGATTAGGGATTAATCGGCAAATCGGAGATTAATCGAAACAAAAATCAGATATATTTAAATATTTTAATAATATTTAATATATTTACTCTATTTATTATCAAATGTATAATTTATAAATATTAATTAGATTTCAAAAACTAAATCAGCCAAATAATTTTTAAGAATTAATCAGGGATTTTTCAAAAAATCGGAAATTTTTAGAAAAGTGATGCTCAATAATAAGGGTGTATGAAACCAAGAAAGACCGAATTCGGGGACGAATCTAAGCTAAAGTCGCAGTTATTTTTTCGAATCTTCATTTTTAATCGAAAAATAGATTTTTTTAATTATTTCTCGATTAATATCAAAATACTAAAAATAATTTATCTGATCTCAGCTATTTTAATTATTTTTTGCTATTTTGAAATTCTGGTTCCGCCCCTACTTCACGAGAAAAAATCTTGTGGTTGCCTTTATATAATTAATTCCCACATGCATGGTTGGTTAAAAACAACATCAATACAATGCAAGTTGAGAAAAAGCACAACCACACAACACCCTTTGATGCATCCACATCTATAACAAATGCCCTCCAATACTTGCTCAAAAACAGGTCCCCGGAATAATAACACTTGCAGAATCAATTTTAGCCTTTTCCGTTCCGTTCCGGTCCCGACTGACCCGAAAAAATTAATACAAATTTTACCCGAAAAAATCAGTACAAATTTTACTTTAACACTCGGATAATCAAAATCAATCAAGAAAAATATAATTTAAGATATTCTGACCCCATATCATCTTAAATCTTAGTTCCGTCACCGCAACAAAATATAGGAAGATCGCATATATTCATATATTTAACTTCAACAAGAACACACAAGATATAATACATCTTTGACATGCATGCACTTCATCTCTTCCTTTAGTTAAAGATTACATAACGGCGGTGGCAACAGCCTCGGTTATTTCCGATCCGGTGGCTATTGATACCGGGATCGATGCAGCCGCAGCAGCAGCAGCTTCGTGATTCTGTGATGCTAATAGCTTTTCTTTTCTCTCGTCTTGAATTATTTGTTGCTGCCGACACTCCGAACTACAAAACCCACTGTCTCCCCTGAGCAGTGGCGGAATCAGGAATTAGCTTCATCAGACTACACGAAATTAGTGAACTAATCTCGAACAATAAGTAAAAATCTTGCATGAATAGGTTTAATCAGACTACTTGAAATTAGTGAACTAATCTCGAAAGATAAGTGAAAATCTTGCACGATATGTTTAATCAGACTGCGCGAAATTAGTGAAATAATCTCGAAAAATAAGTAAAAATCTTGTTATAAAACATTTCACTCCGGCCTCTTTCGAAATCTTGATTCTGGCCAGTGCCGAGAATCAATTAGCAAAAATTTGAACGTAATTTCAATTAGTTTAATTTTGATAAGATCAGGCTGATCAGCCTTCTTTTCACAATAAAATGTTTAATTTGTACTTCTTCGTCTATTTTATTAAAGAAATTTACAAAAAATACCATTTTTTATGAAAAAATTTCCCAAAATACAGGCACGGATTGCCGAGGTTGAAACAATTGCATCTGTGGTTTCTTTATGAGATTAATCCATATTTTTGCAAGTATTTTCTGTAACTGGGGTATTTATGCAAAAATTCCTTTTATCGCAACCACTTCCCTTATCGCAACCACTTCCCTGGTTGCGATCCTAACAAACTCTTCAACGGTGTTTCGAAAACTATGAAGAAACAAGATATAAAAAGTACCTATACATGAAGATGTCGCGGCCCGGAGCCAAACGGACCTTGCAAAGAGAGCAAGATCGCAAAAAATGAGCAGAGTCAGTAAAATCGACGGAGTTTCGACGATGGTTTCGAGCTGCAGGCAGCGGAGGAGGAGCTGCAGTGAAGCTGAGATCAAGCGTAAACTCCGTCATGCTTGTTGTCCTTTTCATCGGTGGACGACGTTGCCTCTTCCCCAGCATCATCTTTCTTCTTGTATTATTTTCAATGTTATGCTGTGAAAAGATGTTGCAGAGGGGAGTGAAATGTTAGGAATGATGTTGTAACTTATAAGGGCCAGGGCCAAAAAGTAAGGAGTGAATCTGCACCGTTGGTTATTGGTTTCAGTGGAAATCTTAAGTCACCATTTCTTTAGTGTGTTGGATTGGTTTGTGTCATCTCCACTTATTGTAGTTTGTTTGAGACCTTTTGGTGGGCCCTCTTTCCAACATTTTGTTTTGGGCTCATCATGGCATTTGTCTCTTCGCTGATAATAAGCGCGATAAAGAGAAAATAGTACGTTAGAGTCATCGTAAGATTCGAATCCTCGACATCTTGTGAAGTGAGCGGAGGTACCAATACTATTGCATTAAGAGGTGTTAGTTCTCATTTATTTTCATGTAAAAACTACTCCCTTAGTGTTTACATTTGTGAGAAAGTGTCCGACACGCATTTTAAGGTGCATAAAAAGTATAGTTATGTAACTTATTTTTTAAATTTTTTTTTTTCCGAATAAAAGTTAAATATTTTAATTTTTATTCAGAAAAACAAAATTGTAAAAAAAAATTACAGAACTATACGTAATATGCACCTTAAAATACGTGTCGAACACTCTCTAAAAAATGTAAACAATTGAAAGGTACGGAGGGAGTACTTGTTAGCTCTGTTATAGAATTCGGCCGATTTTTCAAAAATCGCCGATAAATCGCTCAAAAATCGATCAAATATATTTATCTGATTCGACCGATTTCCGATAAATCGCCGATAAATCATCCGATTTTTAAAAAATCGTTCGATAAATCGTAAATCAGTACCTCAACCGAATTATTCCGATTTCCAAAATCTGTAACGGTGCTTATTAGTTCTTAATAAAGCAAAATAGATAAGTACGATGAAACAAAATAGTACATTAACCCTCAACATCTTGTAAAAAGAGCGGTAGATATTGGTTCTCGTTTATCTTTGTATAGAAAAAATAACTGTGAGTTCTTAATAAGCACGATGAGTATGTTGAAACAATTACGAACTATGATTCTTAAACGAATGAACACCGGACCAAATTAGTTAACCAATCAACAATGACAGGAATGCATTCTCCAATCTTTTTGTCTGGTAAGTTTTCCGCACTATCTAACGATATGAAAGGACGAAAAAGGGTGAGTGGTAAAGATTAAAGAGTGATGATTCCACATTTCCATTATTGCTTAATAGTCCAGGAGATTAACAGTTACAGCTCTTTCTGAAAATCATTATTTACTGCTCTGCAGCTCAAGCTCTTCCTTTATTTACTACCCTGCTGAGCATTGACTCATTGCTGAAGCTCTTTCAACTAGCGTCGAACTTACTAGCTGGAAATCTAACCATTATCGAAGACTCTCAACGAGGAAAACCTTATCACAGCGAAGAAATGACCAGAATTTTCCTTGTGGGAAATCTTCTCCACAAGGAACTTTTTCACCTTCACTAGAATAAGAGTATAATAGGCTTTGAATTGAAACCTTAACTCTATCTCCGCTTTTTTCTGATCTCGATCTTCTGCATACTATCTTGGACTGTGCTTCTCCTACTATGTGATAAGGTTCATAGATGCCATAGTGCAATTGTTTTAAGCTGGATAAATGAAGTAGCTGTTCCAGTGTAGAGTGATTGTATACTTTCAAGAATACAACTGTTTAAGATTCAGAGGTAGTTTGAGAAAGGAGAGCTTGAAACTTGTACAGTTCCTTAATGTATGATCTCGTAGGTTGAACAGCTCAGAAAGGCTAAGAGTTTAGGTTGAGGATAACCTATTGCCAACATCAGTATAAAATGTAAACTAACCAAAGAAGATAAGTTCAAAATAATGGGCTTGCATTATGCTGCATTTCAGGTTTAAATCTTCCAACATTAAGAGAGGGAGAGAGAGGGGGGGCGAGAGAGAGAGAGAGAGAGAGAGGGAGAGAGGGAGAGAGAGAGAGAGGGAGAGAGAGGGAGAGAGAGACAGAGAGAGGGAGAGAGAGAGGGAGGGGGGGAGAGAGAGAGAGAGAGAGAGAGAGAGAGAGAGAGAGAAAGAGAGCAATTCTTTAAAAAGTGTGCAAATCCAAGTAGAACATAAACATACATAAGGATCAAAACATATGAACTTAGCAAAAGAAGGATCAAAACCTATGGGTTCAATTAATAAGTCAAAAATGAGTAGATAACATCATTAGATTAACCGAGTGAGAAATCAGTAGGTATAAAGGGATTTCAAGTTACAAGCATGTCTTTTGTATAAGATGAGCTCCACACCTCTCTACCTTCACTTCTCCAGAAGCAAATGCTACAGGATCTTCATGTGAATATGGATATAGTGAGCTTTGAAACATAACCTCAATTGTGTCACCTTTTTTCGCTAAAATCTTATTTACCGTTGTGCATACTATGCTGGACTGTATCACATCTTTTGTCCGCGCATGTACAAATATATCGCAATCCACTGTCAAGCCTTCTGCCTTATTTGTAATAGCAACTGTTATGTATGAATCATCAACAATGTCTATGCATGTATAAACAACCCAGAGCGCCAAACCTAAAAATTTATCTTCCAGTACTGGTGGGAAATCAAATGAGACTGCAGACCCTCTGCTTTTATAGTCGAACCATTCAGCAATCTCCCTGTTTGGTAGTGTGGCTTTAAATGGACAAGACATGAATTGCCCTCCTATGAGTCCTTTCTGCAACATAAAAAAATGTGTGGGTGGGAGAGGGAGAGGGAGAGAGAGAGGGAGAGAGAGAGAGAGAGAGAGAGAGAGAGAGAGGGAGAGGGAGGAAGAGAGAGAGAGAGAGAGAGAGAGAGAGAGAGACCTGAAGGAACATCTGATTCAAATCAACTGATATTAGATTACTGCACATAACGAATCTTAAAATTTCCAATTCCTTCAACATTGACAGATCTGGTTGATTTTTTAGGCCTGTGCATTCACAAACTTCAAGTGATCTAAGACAAGGAGGAAGTAGCGGAAGTGATTGAAGGTTGATGCATCTCGACAATGTCAAATACTTCAACTGTTGCAAGCTCACCAAATTTGGTAGCTGTTCTAGTGAAGCGTTGTTACATACTACTAATATTCGTAAATTTGTAGGAAGTTCGGGGAAGGAGGATCCAAGACTTGCACAATTATCCAATAATAAATCCTGTAGGTTGGAAAGCGTTGAAAGGCTTAGCAGTTTGGTTAGGGAGAGACTCCCGCCCTCATCAGTAAGATGTAACCGTTTCAAAGAAGACAAGCCTGCAATTACAGGCATCCATAACCTCACATTACATCTCAAACCTAAACCTTCCAACTTCATATCTTTTACCGTATCAGGCAGATTATGGATGTCGTTTTGGAAAAGATAAATTTGTTTAAGTGAAGTAAGATTCCAGATGCTTTTGGGCACATATTTAAGCTTTTTGCAGGAACCTACGTTCAAATCCTGTAACACGCTTAGTTGTCCAATGGAATCAGGTAATTCTTCAATCGCAGAAAAAGATGCATCAAGAACTTTTAAGCATTGCATGTCGCCTAACTGGTCAGACAGTCTCTTCAGCTTGGAACAGTACTGCAGATTCAGGTATTCAAGCGAGTTCAGATTCCATGTGCTGCCATTTGGAAGACTTGTAAGGTTTTTGCAACAATACAAAGTCAGATTCACCAAATTAGACAGACTTATAAACGAATCAGGCAGTAGTTCAATTGCACTATAACTTGCATCAAATTCTCTCAGGCCTTCCATATTTCCAAAATTCTCAGGTAACTTCCTAAGCTTTTTACATTGGTACAAGTCCAATTTAACCAATTTCTTAAGGTGAGCAATTGAATCTGGCAGTTCTTCTATTGCAGTATAACTTGCATCAAGTATCTTTAAGCGTTTCAGTTCACCCATTTGCTCTGGAAATCGTTTAAAATTGCAGCAATGTTTCAAATCCAAGCAGCCTAAATTTGTCAGTTGCTTGATAGGCTATTTCAAACAGCTAAAAATGAGAAGCATAAATGATGAATGTCCATTTCAACTCATAAGTAACTCATAAGTAATTTCAGTTGGGATCTATTACCTTAATACTCTTCCACAATTTCTTGAGCTTGCTGAATGGCAAATGAAGGGAGACAAGCTTCTGTGGTCCGAAACTAGAAGGCAAACGTGTCCACGGACAATTAATCCAACGGAAGCACCTTAATTCACAAAATGAATTATTGAAACTTCCCTTGATGTCAGAAGCATTAACAATTTCAAGCAACCTCAAACTAGGCATCTTTTTAAATATTTTAGCTCTCACTTCTCTTTCGTTGGACGTACTAAGGTCTAAGATGAGACCTTCAATGTTATCTTTTCCCTGAGTAGACATACAGAAAAACAGTTACTTATCTAAGCAGTTCAACAATTTACAACTTCATTTTTAGTTTTGTGTTAAAAACCTCTAGATTTTGCAAATCCTCCCATGCATCACCTCGGCATAACAAATGTCTGTTTTTTGCAAGTTCCCTTCCCATATCCTGGATAAGGCTATGCATCCGAAACTTATTATCTTCATCAATTGTTAGTAGACATCTTTCAGCTAGAATTGGTATACCGATGTCTGGAAAGAATTTGCAAGATTTAAATACAGGAACAGCCTCATCTTTCTTTCTTCCGACAAAGAAGAATGCAATATCAAGAAAGAGTGCCTTATATGTCTCATCATCTAATTCTTCATAACTCAGTTTTAGGATTTCATGTATCCCACTCTCTGGAATTTTCCGAACTTTTTTAAGTTTAGCCTTCCAGAACGACATGTCAGTCGACTTAGTCCTGCCACGTAATGATGAACCCAACACCTTAAGAGCTAATGGAAGGCCTTTAGCATAGGCTACAAAGCCTACTGAGAGCTCTCTAAAACTTTCTGGCAACATTTGTTTTCCAAAAGCATAGTAGCTAAAGAGCTTTAGAGAATCAAGTTGCCCCAATTCCTTCACCATGTATACATCTACTTCAGCCATATCTATTTTCAGTTGATTTAGCAGGTTTGCATCTCTTGTCGTAATAATAATTCTACTTCCAACAGAAAATGAGTTGCTTAACCTTACTAGCAGTTCCCAGTAACTTGATTGGTCCAAATCATCCAAAACAATCAGAGCTTTCCTAGAAGAAAGAATTTGTTTCAATTGTCTTATTCCACTTTCAACACTTAGGACTACATAATCTTTCCTTCTCACCAGCTCCATCGAAAGTTGCTTGAGTATCAGAAGCAGGGGACTAAGTCCTTGTGAATTTTGTTTTATATCTTCAATAAAACAACTGACATCAAATTTCTTATAGTATTTATTGTAAAAAGCTTTAGCTGTTGTAGTTTTTCCAATTCCGCCCATCCCACAAATCCCAATAGCACGTACATCATTCGACTCCAGCCTTAGTTTTTCATATATCTCTTCCATAGCAGAATCTATCCCAAATAATTCATCAAGGTGTAACAAGTTCTTAGATGCATGTCTTGACACATTCTCAAGAATTTCTTGAATAGTGTCTGATTCATTTCTGATGTCCATCAAAAAGAAAGATTTATAAATATAGAAAGCCAAAGCAATTAATTGCCTTACTATATGCATTAAACTTGATAATAATATACGAAAGTATAAGAAACTAAAGAAACTCATAAGTAGCATGAACCAACAAAGAAGAAGAGTAACCACAATTTGTCAGATTAAAAACTAATATTTTCTTTTATTCCAGTATGCAGAGAGTTTCAAGTTCTAGAGTTTGTTGGTTATTTTTAAGGTATATAGATAAGCAAATGGAAAGGCAAAGCATAAGAAGACATGTGAGAGAAAAACCAATCAACTGATATATGGGTTTTTTTCGGACATTAAAGTTTTATTCTCTAAACGTCCTGATTCAACTTAGGTCTTTCGGTTAGATGATAAACTTTCTAAAGAAACTCGTGAAAAAGTTATTCTTGTAAAGAAAAGAGAACAAGGCCTTTATGAAAGTTTACAAAATAAAACTGAAAAAAAACATATTTGTCCTAACATAATTAGCAAACAATCAGTTTCTGACATTTATTTTTTCATCGATTGTTGACCCCAAATCAGACTCCAATAATATTAATTCCAACAGAGTTCTGTATTGAGTTGTAAATTGTAATACAGTAATGGAATTACTTATTAGTTAACAAACACTACTAGAAATAGTGCCTACGACATCACCCCTTTAACATCGGTTGGAAATTTCACTGATGTTAAAAGTAAATTTAACATGGAACATCCAAGTAGGGATCTTAATGTAGTAAGGATCTTACTCATTTGTATCTTTTCTGAGATGGTATCCGGAGATCCCAGCGATTGTGGCAAGAGCAGATTTCCACTTGTCTATCATATCATCTGAGTAGCGTTTCTTATGATAATCAAGAGCGTCTCGAAAACTCCCTGTCTGGTGCCGCAAATCTGATGGATCAGTATAGTAAAATACAGGAATGACCTGATTTTTTGTAGTCTGGCAATCAAGGATCTCTACGAGCTCAGTAAGGCACCATGACGAACGAGCATAGTTCTCAGAGATAACCACAACGAACTTCTTTGAACTTTTGATTGCATTACGTAGTCCTAATGAAATTTGCTCACCTTTTCGTAGTGCAGGATCATCTCTGAAGGTTTGAACTCCTGCTTGATCCAGAGCATAATAAAGATTGGCAATGAAGTTTCCGCGAGTGTCCTTGCCATAAAAGCTCAAGAACACATCCCAAGCAAGCGGAGACGAAGAAGAAGAATGTGTAGCTAACTGAGAACTAGTTGTAGTAGCCATGAAACGAGAGAGAGAGAGAGAGAGGGAGGGAGAGAGATGAATATGGACACTGATAAAGTAGGTCAGAAACTCATAATGTAAATGACTTCTCTTCTTTTAGGTGTGGAATTTATACTAGTGGGTAGGGCTGTTCACCAACCGAGCCGAGTCGAGTTTTGATCGAACAGAGCCGAGCTTTAATTTTTTTTCTGACGAACCGAGCCGAGCCGAGCTTTCTTATCGAACAAAAATCGTGTTCGAGCTCGAGCTCGTTAACTAACGAGCCGAACACGAGCTTGTTCGCGAACATAAACGAGCCGAGCCGAGCCAGAAAAAATTCCGGTCAACCGATGTTTGACTGTGAAAATAACTTATCAAATAAATTTATTTTTTTTTGAAAATTTGGTTATATCACTAAAATATATATATATCTTGACATCCATACGGTTGGATCGAGGAAAAATATTTTTAAAAAAATCGAAACACCAATTAATGACTAAACACTAGTTAGTGGTAATAGTCAAACTACTACTTGACTGTTAAAATAACAAACCAAATAAAATTATTTTGGTCTGAAAATTTGGTTATATCATTAAAATATATTTATTTTGACATCCATACGGTTGGATCAATTAAAAATAATTTTAAACAAGTCGAGATACTAATACAGGACTAAACACTAGTTACTAGTACTAGTCAAACTAATTTTTGACTGTTAAAATAGCAAACCAAATAAAATTATTTTGATCTGTAACTTTGGTTATATCAATAAAATGTATGTATTATGACATCCATACGGTTGGATCAATATAAAATATTTTTAAAATAATCAAAACAACAAATCAGGACTAACCACTAGTTAACGGTAATAGTCAAACTAATACTTGACTGTTAATATAACAAACCAAATAAAATTATTTTGATCTGAAAATTTGGTTATATCATTAAAATATATTTATTTTGACATCCATACGGTTGGATCGATTAGAAATAATTTTAAATAAATCGAGACACCAATACAAGACTAAACATTAGTTACCAAGACTAGTCAAACTAATGTTTGACTATTAAAATAGCAAACCAAATAAAATTATTTTGATCTAAAACTTTGGTTATATCAGTAAAATATATATTTTATGACATCCATACGGTTGGATCGATATAAAATATTTTTAAAATAATCGAAACAACAAATCCGGATTAAACACTAGTTAGCGTTAATAGTCAAACTAATGCTTGACCATAAAATAGAAAATCAAATAAAATTGTTTTTGATGTGAAACATTGGTTATATCATTAAAATATATATTTTATGATATCCATACGGTTGGATCGATGAAAAATATTTTAAAAAAAATCTTAACTAAAATATAATTATGAAGCTACATTTTAAAATTAGAAACTAAAATATAAAATTTCTAAATCACGTCAAAATATATCACATATGGTATGCAAAATGATCGTTGGAAGATAAAAAAAATACAGTGAAGTCGGATTTAAAAAAAAATCATACCTATATAAAAATATTTAGGATATATTCGAATTTTTTTGAATTTTAACGAACGAGTTCGAGCCGAGCCGAGCTCGAGCCGAGCTCGAGCCGAACAACCCAAAGCTCGGCTCGAGCTCGATTTGCTTAACGAACATATTTTTCTGTTCGAGCTCGAGCTCGAGTTCGTTAACGAGCCGAGCCGAACGAGCTCTTAACGAGCCGAGCTCGAGCTTGTTCACGAACAGCTCGGTTCGTGAACAACCCTACTACTGGGCCATTTGAATACTAAAGAGTTTTAGATGACATACTATGTTAGTTCCCAGCGGACCTAGCAATTTTGATATACGACACATATTCGTATTAAATTTAATGAATATTAGTATTTATATTCAAAAATTTGATACACGGATAAAAAAAATCGGAATATAATTATTGTCGGATTTAGCTTTCCGAAATAGATACACGCACGAAATGAAAATACACGTAATAAATAAATAAAAAAATTTCAAAATAATTAATATTTATAATATAATTATATATCATATTTTCATATAAAATAATAAATATGAATATTTTATTTTTATATGACTTCGTACAATTAATTTTGATGATAAACACTTTATGTTTCACTGTACTTCAAGAACATTTCCACTTGTTATAATTATTTTGTATTCTAAACATGTTATATTTTATATTATTTTTGGAATTTGGTACGTTTTATATTCGAAATTTAGTTGTATTCGGAACTTGGTACATTTTTATGACATGAAAAAATCAAATAAACCATTAATTTGGAGACGGAAGAAAATAATAGGACAATGATCCATTTTAAATTTTAATAAGTAAAGAGTGTACATTTAAGATATAACTTTTAAAATTGTCATCAAAGTAAACTCCTATCCCATTCAATGAGGTGAGCGTGAGAGGTCTATTTTTGAAATTGAAAATATAATATTACAAGATGTAACAAGTTGAAAGAGTGAACATACAAATAACAATTGTCTAAATTGGTATGAGGTCTACAACCACATTCGTAATACCGATTTCCTGTGGTGTGTGATAATCCCAATCGCCCCGGACCTTCTCCTCGCCGAGCCCCGGATTCAAACTCCGTTTGGACAGAAATGGTGGCGGCGAGCGGTGTAACTGTAGGGTGGGAACCTACAAAACAGAACCGGGGGAGGTGGCGTCCCCGCGGCACCTTCGGCGTGAGAATAAGAAAGGGTTTTAAGGAGAAAAGGGGCAAAACATGGATTATACGAGTATATCTATGATGTGTACGTGTGTGTATGTAAGTATATGTGAGGGAGAGAGTGTGTAATCTGTAAACTTCCTTCTGCCCTGCCTTTTATAGGCTCCCTACTGGGGTTTAGGGGTTTGTACCTTTTAATCTGAACCGTAGGTGTGTCTTTTGGACTGTAGGGGACGTGGACGTCTGGGATGCGTTAGGGTACTATCAGATCCAGAACGTAGCTGGCCCTTCAAGATTATAGATGAGTACTTTCTGGGCTCTTGTAATTGAGTCCCGAGCCTCTGTTATTGGGCCTGAATTATTATAGGCTATCAGTGTGCCTATATGCACACAATAAGAAGTGATGTTCTACCGACGCTGGCCAATTATAAGGCTCCTTCTCTAATCAACTAATCAACAATGAGAGATCTGCATTCTCTAATCCTTATGTCCTTGTAATTTTTCAGCACTATCTTGTGAAATGGAAGGACGTAAAAGGTTCGGGAACTTCCTCTAACACCTTAACATAAACCGATGGATCACTTGTTGGATCTCTAGCTTTCGAAGATATTTCAGACAGAGGGCATTCTTTGTATGACATGAGCCCCGCACATTTTCACCTTCACTTCTCCACAAGGAACTTTCAGACCTTCACTAGAATAACAGTATAATAGGCTTTGAATTGAAACCTTAACCCTATCTCCGCTTTTTACTGAGATTTTATCTCCTCTGATACATTCTATCTTGGACTGTACTTCACCTACTACATGATATGGCTCATAGATATCGTAGTTCTTTCTCGTGCCCTCTGTTTTGTTAGTAAATACAGCTCTAATGTGAGAATGTGATTCGGTTTTTTTGCATGTATAAACTATCCAAATCGCGATACCTAAGAAGTCATCTTCTGACATTGGTGGAATATCGAAAGAGAGTGTGCCCCCGCTGCTTTTATAGCTGAACCATTCTGCAATTTCCTGGTTTGATAGATGAGCTTTAAATGAAGAGAAGTAGTTTAGTCCTACCTGTAAAATGAAAAAAAAAGTGAAGATTTATAGTGATATGATTCTGTGTAGTTGAGAGTGTTATAACGGAAGCAAGAAAGATTATAATAAACGTAAAGAAAGAAAACAAATAGGCAGCGAGAACCCCCCAAGTCCCAGAGTTGGGGCATTTACCGATTCAAGGCATGTTCTAACAGAGAGAGAAGGAATCACACGAACCTGAAGCAAACTATCAATCATACTGACTTTTAAATTGCTGCTACATCCGATAATATCCAAATGTTTCAGGTCTTTCAAGATAGACAAATCTGGTAGATTTTGTAGGCTGGTGCAACCAAAAACATCAAGTTTCTCAAGATGTGGAGGAAGAAAAGTGAGTGATTGAAGGCTGATGCATCTCTCTAAACACAAGCTTTTCAGCTGTTTCACGCTGGATAAATCAGGTAGCTGTTTTAGGGAAGCATGCTTAAATACCTTCAACTCTTTTAGATTCCGAGGAAGTTCTGGAAAGGAGAGCCCTAAACTTGTACAGTCATTTAATGTAAGATCTTGCAGGTTGATCAGCTTAGAAAGGCTAAGCGGATTGGTTGAGGAGAACGCCTCGCCATCATCAGTAAGATGTAACCTTACCAAGGAAGACAAATTTGAAATAACAGTCTCGCATAATCTTAGATTACATTTCAGACTTAATTCTTCCGGATTCAAATTTTTCACCATATCAGGTAAATCAGTTCTAATCATGCTCACTTCATCGAGAGATAACATGGCCACTGATGTGAGATTCCCGATACTATTGGGCAGATTTTTGAGCTTCCTGCACA
Source organism: Apium graveolens (assembly GCF_009905375.1). Taxonomy (NCBI): domain Eukaryota; kingdom Viridiplantae; phylum Streptophyta; class Magnoliopsida; order Apiales; family Apiaceae; genus Apium; species Apium graveolens. Next base: position 308,811,661 of record NC_133650.1, read on the forward strand.
AACTCAAATCCAAAACTTGTAACCTACTCAGTTGTCCAATAGAATCAGGTAACTCTTCAATTGCTGTACCATATGCACTAAGCACTTCTAAGCTTTGCATTTTTCCCATTTCCTCGGGCAATTGCTCTAGCTTTGAACAGCAGTACAGATTTAACTTTTTAAGCAACTTTAGGTTCTGCATGCTATTTGGGAGACTAATAAGGTATTTGCAGTTAAACAAATCCAGTTCAACTAATTTACTCAGGCATCCGATTGAATCGGGTAGTTCTTGAATTGCAGTACAACTTGCATCAAACGCCCTTAAGCATTCCATATTCCCCAGTTGCTCAGGTAACTTTCTAAGCTTCTTGCAACTGACCAATTTTAATTCAGCCAGTTTCGTCAGGTAAACAATTGAATCTGGAAGTTGCTCAATTGCCGTATGACTTGCATTTAACATCTTTAAACCTTTCATATCACCCAACTGATCTGGAAGCTGATTCAAATTTCTGCAATTACCCAAATCTAAACATCCCAAGTTCTTCAGCTGTTTGATAGGCTCTGGCAGTCTTGCCAGGCTATGGCAATCGCGCAAATCCAAATGGCTTAATTTAAATAATTGTCCAATTGGATGAGGCAGTTCTGTCAATTGGCTACATTCAGACAAATCCAAATGACTCAAATTAGTCAAATGTACAATTGATGGGTGCACTTTTTGTAGACTTCTGCAACCACGAAAGTTTAACTTTTCAATCAATTTTAAATCTCTGAAGTCAGGGGTTGATTTCAGATTCTTTGAGTAGTTGACATTGATAATCTTCAAGCTCTTTAGAGGCTGTATTAAAGAGAACAAAAGTCAGCACAGCGAGAATGCTTGAGGTACACACCTGAATCTTACTACTATTCGATATATCAGAAAAAATTTATAATGCTCTCCATAATATAGGCCTTGCAACTTTTATTTCAATGTCAATACATTCTTGTTAGTGCTTTTTTTTCATTTAAAAAGATCAAATTTATACGAAAATATAACAGACACGAGTGAGTATTTGTGTCGGTTTCATACCATAGCATCCTTCCACAATGTCTTGAATCCGCTGCATGGCATGTTTAAGGATATGAGTTTTTGAGGACAAAAACTGGAAGGTAAATGTGTCCAGCTACAATAAGACCATCTGATGCACCTTAACTCTCGAAATGAGTTTTTCAAGTCTCCCTTGATATCACTTGCATCAATTATTTCAAGCAACCTCAAGTTGGGCAGCCTATCAAAGAAATTGGCTGTCATTTGTTTTTTTACAGACATTGTTAAGTCTATGACAAGACCTTCAATTTCTTCGATTCCCTGTTTGGATCATGGAGGAAAAGAAAGATGAGACTAAAATAAAAATCTTCTACTTAGACACTGAGAGATCCTGACATCAGACAAGCTTTGTTTGAATATTGCCTCAGTAATCGCAAAAACTGATCTTATGGCATAAATCGTTCCCAGAATAAATTGCAGCACTGATTTTATGACGAGCATTATCTTTTCCATAAAAGTTTGCATTTCAGTTTTTGATTTATAGCCTATATACAGGCCTGATTCTGTAAGAACCAGCTTCTTTATTTAGATAACTAATTAGGTTTTTATGACATGCTGCAAAAATGAAAACTGCAGTTGACTGTAAAAGTTTTCTGTTACCTTTCGATTTTGCAGAAGGTCACTTGCATTTGCAGGACACAAGTACAAATGCTTGGATTCTTCGCGCATAACTTTCTTTCCCACGTCTTGTATAAGATTATGCATCTGAAACTTATTATTATCATCAACTGTTAATAGACATCTTTCTAATAAGATAGGTATTCCTACATCTGGAAAAAAATTACAAGATTTGAATATATGAACCGCCTCATCTTTATCCTTCCCAATGAAGAAGAATACAATATCAAGGAATATTGCTTTCTCGATTTCATCTAGTTCATCGTAGCTCAGTTGAAGGATTTTCAATATCTCTTTCTCAGGAATAATTCGGACTTTTTCAAGCTTTTCTTTCCAGAATGACACTTGAGTCCTACCACGCAAAGATGAGCCCAACACCTTAAGAGCTAAAGGAAGACCTCCGGCATAAGTTACAAAGCTTACTGAGAGCTCTCTATAAAACTCAGGTGGCGTTGATCTTCCAAAGGCATGATAGCAGAAGAGCTGTAATGAATCAATTGATCCCAATTTCTTCACCATGTAAATATCTACATGAGATAAATCTATTTTTCTTTTAATAGGAAGGTTTGCATCTCTCGTTGTAATCATAATTCTACTTCCAGCTGATAACAAGCTGCAAAGCTTTGCTAAAAAAATGGAAGAGCTTGATTGGTCTAAATCATCGAGAACAATGAGAGCTTTCTTAGAACTAAGAACTTGTGTCAATTTTGTGATTCCAGTTGCAACATCATAGACCTTATACTCCTTCTTTCTGAGAAGCACGGTCAATAGTTGCTTGAGTAGAGGAAGTGCAGAAGGAGGACGATCTCCATTTGAAAACTGCTTAAGATTTTCAAGAAAGCAGCTGACATCAAACATATTGGAATACTTGTTGTAGAAAGCTTTGGCAACTGTAGTTTTCCCGATGCCCCCAATCCCACATATACCAAGGGCACGAACATCGTCTGATTGCAGGCTTAGTTTCTGATATATATCTTCAACAGCAGAATCTATTCCAAATAGATATTCTTCAAGGTACAATACCTTTTTACAAGCTTGTCGTGCCACATTCTCCACAATTTTTTGAATAGTGTCTGATTCATTCCTGTTTCAATAAAAAATACAGAACTGAAATTTGAATTGCAGAAGTAATCTTCACCAGCATTCATGTCTCCAAGAAATCAATGAGAATGCATGTTATATTTGCAAGAGATATTTCATTAATGATAACAAGAAAACAAGTAGCAATCTATGGGATAAAAGGACTTACTCATTAGCATTTTCTTTCAGATGGTATCCTGATAGCTCCGCGATCTTAGCAAGAGCAGATTTCCATTTCTCAATCATATCAACAGAGTAATACTTCTTATGTCTTTCAAGAGCTTCTCCGAAACTCCCTTTCTGGTAACGTACAGATGACGGATCAACATAGTAAAAAACAGGAACAATCTGATTCTCTGTTCTTTTGCTATTAAGGATGGCTAGGAGCTCATTAAGACACCATGAAGAATAAGCATAGTTCTTCGAGAGAACAACTAAAAACATCTTTGAATCATGAATTGCTTTAAGCAGTCCTTTTGAAATTTCTTCACCCTTCTCAAGTTCAGGATCATCCATGAAGGTTATAACTTCTGCTTGAACCAAATCTGAATAAAGACGTGCAGTAAAGTTTTCTCGAGTGTCCTTACCATAAAAGCTTAGAAAGACATCCCAACACGATGGAGACGAAGAAGAGGGAGAAGAACAAGGGGTAGTTAATTGATTACTTGTGGAAGCCATAGAAGAAGGTTAGTTAGAAAAAATGTGAGAATGATTGTATATGCAGCACTCAGAATTACTAGCAATTTCAAAAGTCAATGTTTTTCGGAAGAAAATACAAAAATTCTATGTGTTTTTTTTCTGAAAATAGTATAAGATGAAAGTTGGAAGTCAAAAGAACACAAATGACAAAACAAGTATAGCCTAAATCATCTAATATTCCACCAGCACTTGCATAAAACTTTAAACGGAAATGAAGTAGAGGAAGAACGACAACGAGCAGTTAATCGATTACTTGAGGGAAGCCATGGAAGAAGGATAGTAGGTTAAACCAATGAAGGATGCATTCTTTTGTTAATACTGAAGTTATCTGCAGATGAAGTCAATAGATGAACACTATATTTCTACAACTTGTTCTAATTTTCTACAACTTGTATATTTCTAAAACGTTGAACTTCGACACCAACATTAATCATAGTATAGAGTACACTTTGAAACGAAATCTTAATTTTGTCTCCACTTCTTATTTGTGCTGTGAAAAGAACTGTCTAAATTTCATTTCAGTGGGCATTTTAGTCCCGACTGTTTTGTGATCCTGATTCCGCTTATCTGCAGTGGAGAGGGTCAACATTATATTTGTGCTACTTGTTCCACTTCTCCATTAAAAATTCATCCAAATTTCATTGAACATGCCCTGATTAAAACTGTTCATCTTGACAAATGTATGTGACAAGAAACACACTGCAATCAGTTATAATATTATCAAAACTGAAATGAGGTCTACGTCTGACATCAATATCTTAACACATGATGATGCCTAGCTGAAACAGCAGATAAGCACAAATGAAGTACATAAATACTGTAAAGTAACTGATCCCACTAAAACCTTAAGGTATGAGAGGAAGGCCCGAACAGGATCTTATACTATTCAACAAATACAACCAAAACTACAGTTCCTAAGCTCTATCAATCAAGCTTTTCAAAACAGAGGGGAAATCAGGGGTGATGGTTGTTTTTTGTATCACATTGGCCGCACACATCTCCACCATTACTTCTTCAAAAGGAAGTTCTTTTTCGCCACTGAAACCATATAACTTCCTTGAAAATGAAACCTCGATTCTATCTCCACTTGTTATTGAGAATTTATCTATACTAATGCACTTTACTAGACAAAATACCTCTTCCCATCCGATACAAAACACAGGGATCCAATAGTACTTTGTTAGACCACTTGTTTTGTTAGTAACAACAGCTTTTATGTTAAAACGATTATAGTTTTTGGATTTGAAAAGAACCCAGATTGCAAGACCTAAGAAGCTATCTCCCAAGAGGGGTGGGATATCAAAAGAGAGTGTACGTGCACCGCTTTGGTAGCTGAACCATTCTGGCCTCTCAAAGTTTGTTAGACGATCTTTAAATAATGAGAAGAACTGTCGTTTCACCTGTGATAAATAAGATGTTGTCAAATTTATAAAGTGTGATTGTGGATCATTGAGAGAGAGAGAGAGAGCGAGAGGGGGAGAGAGGGAGAGAGAGAGAGAGAGAGAGGGGGGGGGACAGAGGGAGAGAGAGAGGGAGAGAGGGAGGGAGAGAGAGAGAGAGAGAGAGAGAGAGAGAGAGAGAGAGAGAGAGAGAGAGAGAGAGAGAGAGAGAGAGATCAAACAGAAACAAACCTGAACGAAAAACTGTTCCAGCCCATCCAATTGGCAGCTCCTACCAAAACTCAAGCCTACCAATTCCTTCAACATTGACATATCTGGTAATTCTTGTAGCCTTCTGCAATCATTAACGGTAAGTGATTGAAGATGAGGAGGAAGTAGAGGAAGTGATTCAAGGCTGACAAAATCTAATATAACCAGACTCTTCAACTGTCTCAAGCAGGATAAATCGGGAAGATGCACCAATGTTGCATGGTGCCATAGGCATAATTGTGTAAGATTAAGAGGAAGTTCTGGAAACGATGATCCAAAACTTGGACAGTAATAAAGTTCGAGAGACTGCAGCTTGTCAAGCTTGGACAGACTAAATGGTTTGGTTGAAGATATACTCCCACCTTCATCGCGAAGAAGTAACTGTTCCAGACAAGGGAAACTAAGAATTGTAGGCAACCATAATCTTATATCACAACTCAGAGTTAAACCAACCAATTTCATATTCTTCACCGTATTGGGCAAACAAATCATACAGTTGTCCGCTTGGGCAATATATAAGTGTGTAAGTGATGCAAGATTCCATACACTGTCTGGAACATATTTAAGATTCCTGCAGAAACCCAAACCCAACACTCGTAACCTACTCAGTAGGCCAACTGAAGATGGTACTTCTTCAATAGCTGAACGAGATGCATCAAGCTCTTCTAAGCATTGCATCTTCCCCAATTCCTCAGGCAACCGTTCCAGCTTCAAACAGTCTTGCAGATTTAGCACTTGAAGCATCTGGAGCTTCCATAAGCTACTCGGAAGATTTCTAAGGTTTATGCAGCAACTCAGATCCAGTATTTCCAGATTAATAAGGTGTACAAATGAATCAGGGAGTTCTTCAATTGCACTCCCACTTACATGAATTGTCCTTAAGCCTTCCATATTCCCAATCTGTTCAGGCAACTTTCTAAGCTTCTTGCAACACTCCAATTTCAAATCAATCAATTCCTTTAGCTGAGTAACAGAATCAGGTAGTTCTTCAATTGCAGTGAAACCTGCCTCGAGCAACTTTAACCGTTTCATATCACCCAATTGCTTAGGCAATCGTCTTAGATTGCTACAAAGACCCAACCATAAATAGCCCATATGATCCCATTGTATTGTTGGTTGCGGTGATCGTTTCACAAAGCTATACAAATGATCCAATATAGTAATTTGTTCAACTGATTCAGGCAACTCTTTCAACTGGAAGCAATCCTCCAAATTTAAAACATACAAACCAGATAATTTTCTAATCGACGGATGGACTTTTAGCAGATTTCCACAACCATTAAAGTATAACTCCTCAACAAATTTTGAATTTTCGAAGTTGGGTGTTTCTTTCAAGTTCACAGAGTAACTGACATCTATAACCTTCAGCCTCTTGAAAGACTATTTTAAAGAACACACAAGACACAAGTTAGCCAATCCAATTTTTTTCTAAAATGAACAGCATTTTATGTAAATATACTTCTTATACGAGTTTCACTTTCTTATTCGTACCTTCCTATCATTCCACAATAAGTTGAAACCGCTGAATTGCATTTGAAGACAGACAAGGTTTGGTGGCCGAAAACTAGAAGGTAACTGTGTCCACGTACAATGATTCCAATAAATGCATCGTAATTCTTGAAATGAATTCTTGAAACGTCCCTTAATGTTAATGCCAGGAGCGCCAAATATCTCAAGTAACCTTAATTTGGGAAAATTTTCAAATATTTGAGAATTGATATTTTTCTCTGTTGATTGAGTTAAATCTATAACAAGACCTTCAATTTCGTCTGATTTCTGTATTCAAAGAAAATTAAACATAAGAATTTAATAATTAGGATGATGACTACTTTTTTAACCAACCGACCTATGTTACTCGGACTCTTCATTTTACCTTCGAGTAGCCGTGTTGGACACTCGACACTTGGACATGGACAACCGGACTCGGACACTTATTTTAGGCAAAAAACATGTATATTTTTCAAAAACTTGTCGAGTCCGATACTTGGACACGTGTCCATGTCGGACACTTCTAGCCGAGTCCGAGTAACATCTATGAGTACACAAATTTGGGTAAACTAAACTCAGTATATGCATTTTAATTACCTCTTGATTTTGCAATTCTTCCCATGCATTTTCTCGCAAGAACAAATGCTTGCTTTTGGCAAGTTTCCTTCCCATCTCTTGTAGAAGGTCATGCATCTGAAACTTACTGCTGTCATCAATTGTTAGTAGACATCTTTCTAATAAAATTTGTATTCCAACTTCTGGATGGAAATCGCAAGATCTGAAAATCTCAACAGCATCACGCTTGTGCTTTCCCACGAAGAAGAATGCAATATCAAGAAAAATTGATTTCATTGTCTCATCACCTAACTCATTGTAACTCAGTTGAAGAATTTCCAGTATCTCGTTCTCTGGTATTCTTCGAACTTTTTCAAGTTTGGCTTTCCAGAATGACTCATCTTGAGTTCTTCCGCACAAAGATGAACCCAACACTTTGAGAGCTAATGGAATCCCTCCGGCATAAGTTACAAAGTTTACTGAGAGCTCTCTTAAACTAGGAGGAGGCGTTGATTTTCTAAAGGCATGATTACTAAAGAGTTCCAACGAATCAACTAATCCTAATTTCTTCACCATGTACATATCTACTTCTGATATATCCATTTTTAACTGATTTAGCATGTTTAGATCTCTTGTTGTAATTATAATTCTACTTCCTGCTGAAAAAAAGCTGCAAAGCCTTAATAGAAATTCTGAATAGCTTGGTTGGTCCAAATCATCCAGAACAATTAAAGCTTTCTTGGTGGAAAGAATTCGTTTCAATTTTTTAAAACCGCTCTCAGCATCAATGACCTTATAATCTTTGTTTCTGAGAAACCCATTTAGAACTTGATTAAGTAAAGGAATCAAAGGACTACTTCCAAGTGAATGTTGTTTAACATTTTCAACAAAGCAGCTAATATCAAATATGTTGTAATATTTGTTATAGAAAGTTTTAGCCGTTGTTGTTTTCCCAATTCCGCCCATCCCACATATCCCAATGGCACGAACATCATTGGATTCAATTCTTAGTTTCTGATATATCTCTTCAACAGCATAATCTATCCCAAACAGATTTTCTTCGAGGTGTAATACCCTTGTAGAGACTCGTTGTGCCACGTTTTCTACAATTTTTTTAATGGTTTCCGCTTCATTCCTGTTTTTAATAAGAAAATGCATACTATAAAATTGTAATAACAATATTGAATTGTAAGTTTATGCATATGGCTTACTTATCATTGCTCTAGAATTCATGTCCCCTAGAAACTAAAAAATTTGGATCAGATACTAATAACTATAACGAACAGAAGTAATGAGCAAAGCCAGACATTTTTATTCCAACTTGCCTCAGATTGTAGTATACGATCCAGTTGGGGCCTGGTTCTAAAACCTTTTAGAGGAAAGCCAGACGAAGACCCCAGCTGAACTGGATCTTATATTATATTCTAACACCTAGTTTTAATACTGCAACTACTGTTATATAACCCATTTGGGAAACTGGATTTCATTTGAAATTCTGTATTTCATCAAATAAGCTGTTTGAGAATTTGGATTTGGATTTCATTTGAAATTCAGTACATTCAAATATTAGTATAAACATGAGAATTTGAAACGACAACTCAAATCCTGTCATTTGAAATCCCTCATTTGAAATAAAATGCAAGTTTTAAAACGCCCTCTAAGTTAAACGTAGGCAACAAACAGAGTGAACTTACTCATTTGCATGTTTCTTCAGATGGTATCCAGATATCTCTGCAATTTGAGCCAGAGCAGATTTCCACTTGTCGATCATATCATTATCATCATAGTAACGCGTCTTATGAACTTGAAAAGCTTCTCCAAAGCTTCCTTTCTGGTGCCGTAATTCTAATGGATCAACATAGTAGAATACAGGAACAACATGGTTCTGTTGTCCCATGCATTTAAGAATCTCTACGAGCTCGTTAAGGCACCAACTTGAACGAGCATAGTTCTCCGATATAACTACCACAAACATTTTTGAACGTTGAATTGCTTCAAGTAGTCCTGATGAAATTTCTCGACCCTTTTCAAGTTGAGGATCATCCATGAAAGTTCGAATATCAGCTTGATCCAAAGCAGAGTAAAGATGTGAAATGAAGTTTCGACGAGTGTCCTTACCGTAAAAGCTCAAGAACACGTCCCAACTAGACGGAGAAGAAAAAGAAGAAGAAGAGACAGTTAATTCAAGATTACTAGTTGTAGCCATGGAATTAAAAATGATAGCTAGAAAAATTCAAGTAATGGTTTTAGTTTTAGCTTGTGAAGTTTCTTTTGATAAATATCTTATTTTTAACATTCGGAGTTAAAGGTTTGACTTTTATACTGCTGTCCGAACGACGAATTTGCCTAAATCAAACGTGTTTGACTTTTCCTTCCTTCTTTTTCATCAGTCACAAAGTACGGTTTCTTTATTTTTTAATACATGACGCACATATTTATTTAAATTTGGTTGACTACATAGCTAAAATTATTTTTTTTTAAAATTATTTTTTTATTAAAAATATGATAACAAAAATTTTATTCACAAAAAAAAAATCGGAAAAAATTATTTTAACTATATAATCAAACCTCCTAAATATGTGTGTCAGAAAGTAATACGTCATATATTAAAAAAGCAGAGGGGTAGTGGTTTGTACGTATTTATATTATGATTTTTCTGTCGTGGGCACAAATAAATGCAGAAATTTATAAATTTTGACCATTTTAATTGGTACAGTTTTTTGTGTATGCAGTGGATCCACCACTATTAAAAAGAAGGAACCAATAAAAATGAGTTAAAATTATGAATTTTCGCATTTATTGTATGAACATGAGAATATGTTAGAAAATTGGTTTAAATTTTTGAGAAACTTAAAATTTTCAGTTTGATTTATTTTTAGTCTTACATAGAAGTCAGAGATCAAATAATTCAAATTTAAACAAGTATTCTTAAAATTTAGTAGAGTAGGACGTCATATTTATGAATCTCGGAGTGAAGTACATAATGAAAATTAGAAACTCCAAAAATTACTCAATTACTCAATTTTAAAGATGTAACAAGAGGGGTCTTGCACCAAAATGCCCATCATTTTGAAAACTCTGCCCAAAATACCCATTGGCGGGATGTTCCGCCTTTTTTACCCACTGAATACGCATGTGGGGGATGCGGATTTAGTTTTTAAAATTTTAACAAAGACTACGCATGTTCAACATGCGTATTCTTTGTTAAAATTTAAAAGGCTGAATACGCATCCCTGAAATGCGTATTTCGTGGCTATTTTGGGCGGTTCATACGCATCTGGGCATTTTGGGCAGTTGAAGGTGGAAAGTGGTGTATTTTGGGCATTCTTTCTAACGGGGTATGATAAAAATTAGAAACTCCAAAAATTACTCAATTTTAAAGATGCAGCATAATAGAACCCATTTCTCAGTTTAGAAAAATGTTAGATTACCAAAAACGATTCCCAAAATCGTTCCCGAATAATGAGTTGTCAACCTGCTATTAGATATACACTCATAAATGAAATGGGTTTCTCGTGTATTAATATGAATTTCATAAATTAAAAAATGACGCGTGTAATTTTGGGAACGTTTTTGAAAAACTCTTTCGAAACCTAGCATTTCTCGTAAGTTTATAACCTCCAACAAAACACATGCATACCAAAAGAAATGATAAAACATGCAAGAACATAATCAGAGATTACATGAAAAGATGCATCAAAGATTGTAAACTTAATCCATTAAATCTGACAGAAAGCAATCCTCTAATCAACATCAATGCAAACATAACTACAATATTACCATAATAAGTAAACAAACTAGCGTTCCTCTGCATATCAGATGTTACTGAGGGACATAAGAAATTGCCAGAAGTATGCAAAGATAATCTTCAAATTCATGAACTGCTGCTGTGAGTTGTGGTGGTGCACCTGGTGTATCTTCTAAACATTCACGAATAACGGTACCAGCTGCTGAGGCCATGGCATTAGCGCTACTTAGGGGTGTAATCGAGCCGAGCCGATCCGAATACTGTCAGCTCAGGCTCGGCTCGAGCTCGATTAAAATAGTTCAGGTTTGAGCTCGAACTCGATCGAACCTTTAATTTCAAGTTCGAAACTCGGCTCGTAAAAAGTTCGGGAGGCTCGAGTTCGGCTCGAAATCTCGAATTAATTCACTGAATATTAACAAAAAATTCGAAATATGATCGGTTCGGCTCGATAAAAATAAATAATATATAACAAATATTAAATATTTACATAAAAATATATTTATAATAAAAAAATTTAAAAATAATAGAAGTTCGATAAGGCTCGCGAACCTTACGAGCCGAATAATTTGAAGCTCGAGCTCGCCTCGGTTAAAAATTCGAAAAGCTCGAGCTCGAGTTCGGCTCGATTATTTTCAAGCCGAATTCGAATTTTTTACAAACCGAGCTCAAATATCTCACGAACAGTTTGACTCGTTTACACCATTAGCGCTACTAAAGTCGTGTACACCGAAATATAACTTGCAGTTTTTAAGGCTAGACAATGCAGAATGATAATCCTCCAAGCATGCATCATACTGATACTTTGTTTTATTATTGGCTTTGTCGTGATCAAGCTTTCTGATGAGATTCAGCGATTTATAGATCTTTTGTAATGCTGCATCTGTCGCGATTTTCCCCAGGCCAGTACGATCAGCATTGACGGAGTGGTTGAGAACTTGTTGACAGAGAGTCTGGTTGGTTGCGGCTGGGGGAGCAAATAAAATTGATTAAGGCCCCGTTTGGTATTGCTGTTGCAGACAGCTGCAACCATTTTTTGCTAAATTTTAAAAACTGTTGTATGGAGAAGCGCTTTTGGTCTAAAAGCTGCTGTTAACAAAAACATGTCCCCCGTGCTTTTGGAAAAGCTGTTTTCAGCTTTTGCAGGAAGTAGCTATCAATTTAACCATCAAACCTTCTCAAAAACATTATTTTTACATATTATATTTCAAAATATACATAAATTAAAAAAATTACCTAACAAGAATATTTCTAGGGAACACCTTTCACAATCCCTGGAGAGATGGTTCACTAATAGACCGACATCTAATTTTCCTGACAGCGTACCAACACTTTTTCTGACAGCACAACAGTTTTCAACAACACTCGTAAACGGAGCCTAAGGCTTGATCAGCTGATGCAGTTGTGATTAGTGATGCAGCAGCTAGTAGTAACAGAGGTAGCAACTTGAAAGTATAAGAAAAGGCCATTTCTGTTTCTCTTTTTTTTAGAATAATTGTTTTGATTTGTTTACAGTAGCAGTAGTATCATTATATTATAATATAGTGTATCAGAGGCAAATTTTTAGGTCATTAGGACAGAGATATGTGATTTCCGATCAATCTGGGATACTTTCTGTTCTTTCCGGAGATAAATAAATTTTAAATTTTATATTTAACCTCCAATTATAAATTATTTTACCATAATTATCAATATATGTTATGCATTTCCTAATACATATTATGTAATTTACATGTCTTGGAAGTAGGAAGCTTAGCTTAGAGAGCAAAACATGGATTTTATTACATAAATCTAGTAAATTTCGGCATTGACGTAATAGAATAATTTAGAGGTATCAAATTGGTACCCAAAATGGTTATCAAATGATCAAGTACAACTCAATTAATAATAGTGGATCCTTGCATTCACATAAATTCTCTCGATTACATTCTCCCCGGTTGTCAAGTCACCATTGTCACGTCATTTGATACTAAATTTTGGTACCCAATTTGGTATCTCTAGCACTACTCGACTTTAATATATTATTAAGTTAATAGCGAATTGGAATCGTATGGAAATATGGATTTGGTTTCGTATTGACTTAATAATCGTATGGAAATAACCGACTGCGGATGTTTTTAGTACAGTGAACATTATACGATGTTCATGTCAAAAAACACAGAAGAACACGATGTTCCACTTTCCTCGTGAAAGTGCGATTTTTCAAGTTGAGAAGATTCTGAAGCCAAATGAAACAACGTACGATGACCATAAAACACATCCAACCAAACTCAGGCATGAAGGATTACGAACCTTAACAGTTAATTCCACATAACCTAGTATCTGGGCCAGTTACTCTAGTAGTAAAGGGATCAATACGTACCCATAACAGCGAAAAGATGGAAGCAAGAAGGAGTGACCAGACGACGACGATAGTTGGCATCCGGTTTTGGCGTCCCATTAGACCCTTTAGAAACGGATAAAGATGAACAATCACCCAAAAGGCAAAGAACAGTTTGCCAAAGAGAGGTCCCCATGACTGGTAACCACTGTTGACTGCATACGAAATTCCTGCAACTGAACCACCTATGTTGATTATCAGGAGGGTCATGGGTACAATCAGTAGAGTTGTCCATTTGAACATATAGAGTTCCGCAAAATCTCCATCTTCATCAGATGCCTTAGAGGTGACGGTGAAATTTGTATCAATTCCAGCAAGCACTTTCAGCAAGCCTTGGAAAACAGCAAAAAGATGGGCAGAAACACCACCGATAACCCAAAATTGTTCATTTCTCCACCATTCGTCTATTCCTACCCCGCTCCACCTCATCTCCAATATACCAGTAGCAAAGATGGAAAGAAAGAGGGATATAAACCAGATACTCGCAAGGTTACTGATCTGCAGCAGCAATTGACAATGGATAAACATGGTGGTCATAAGACTTATCTATGTAAAAAGTTTCAAAAACAAAACATAAAAGACATTTAGCCTTTCACAAAATAAGCTTTAAAATGTTTTTAGGTTAACAAAACCATGAAACGACTTAACTAAAAACATATAATAGCTTATAACCCGTGCTATGCACGGATTAATTTTAACAATTTGCAACTTATTAATAGTATAGTAAAGTTTAGATATCAAAATAAAGAATATTATATTGCACCAATGGTTCTGATTTATCTGCTTTAAAATCTAACGGTGGTTATTTACTGTACCAAACTGCCGACAACCAACCAAATATACCCTACTTTGCTTATACTAATAAGAGTATAGGATGGATGGATGCATGGATGAGCAGTTTAGGTTTTTTTCTGTTAATCAACAAAGAAGAGGACCAAAAAAATGTGCATCTGTTGGCACCAGAAATATAAAGGTGAAAACTGAAAAGAAATCATGAGCTATATATATGTTCATTAGTATAACTGATTTAACTATTGTGCTTGAAACAAGGACCAAGGTGATATAACAAACCTTTGGTATGATGAACTTTCCGGTGAGTAAACAGATAGCTGGTAATGTACAGTAAATGACAAGAGGCAGAGAAGTGATTGGATATATAGTTGTATTGATATACGCAAATCTCTCAAGCCATTTTAGCCTTCCACCATAACCATACCATATTGGGCAATGCCGACTAAAAAGAATTTCTACAGATCCCAAAGCCCATCGAAGCACTTGATTTAGACGATCTGAAAGATTAATAGGAGCAGAACCTTTGAAGGCTGGGCGATGTGGCATACAGTATATTGATCGCCAACCACGGGCATGCATCTTGAATCCAGTAAGAATATCTTCTGTGACAGAACCATAGATCCATCCAATCTGCAGATCAGGAGACAAACAAGTGAAGAATTGTCACTTGTATAATAATGCACAGCACCTTTACAACTATTGAAAGGTAATCTTAGTTGCCAGTGTATCATTCATTTGTTTGGAAGTATTTGGTTGCATATGTACTGGATTTAAATTTTAAAATAATCATGACATGAGCCATCTTCAACAGGAAACCTGAATATCTTTATATGAATTCCTTTTTAATATTAAAATAGTAAGTTCTAATTGCTACTGCATTCATCGTAAATCCTAAAAGGGTGTATAAGGAGATACACCAGACCACGGCCTTCAAAGTTCAAACTTCTTCTTTTCTTGCAAATCCAAATGAAAGCACGTATAACTAATCAAAGCTAAGCTAAGAAGATTAAGAGTAATACAGCATACCTCCTGTCCCCAATCTGACTTATCCTCGTATCCACAACTGATGACATGAATAGCTTCTTTAAGAAGTGTCTCTGGTGTTGCAGACTCAGGAACACCACCATTCTCCATGAGTGTAGATGCTACGAAAACAGTAGATTGGCCAAATCTTTTCTCAAGGCTCACTTGTGACATGAGCAATGACTTCTCATCATCAAATCCAGCACCTGAACAAATATATAAAAGTTGATGGTAAAATATTGAGGAAAATGAGTAAACAAGGAATTTTGCATACTCAAGATTTATCTTGTTGAATTTCTTGTACTCATAAATTGCATAGTACACTGGGCACCATGACAATGTACTCTGAACAAGAACATAACTGAGAAGTTGTTAGGCCGGATATCAAAATATCTTTTTGGTTGCCAACCTTCCACAACATATCAGCTAAAGAATCAGAGACCAACATCATGTTACAACCACTAAAGAAGATTCTTTTTAATGGTGTATAATATTATGGCTGCATATAGCATTCATAGCCACATCTATAGAAACTTCTTTGGAATCGGGAGATTTTTTAAAGTCATTAGAATGATTATTCGTCTCAGAAGTCAGAATATATGTTTATACTTGGGAGCTGGGACATAACCATTAACTAGTACAAGTCAGCCACCAGACCAAAAAGATACATGTATCTACCCATATTGATAAACAATGTCTATGTCTGAATAGCGAGCGAAAGCTACTCATGCAGTAAATTGCAATTCAAAACCTATTTTTATTAGTCTAACAGTATTTTTTGATAATTTATTTATCTAATAGTAACTGTAACTTAATGCATTCATCACACATAGATCATGGTTAAAGATATAAACATCGGAATCAAGCCTACTACTTATCAAGTACTGTTAAGCACTATAATTTAAAATTTACGACCACTTAATCATAAAGGATTAAACAATGCAGAAAATATAGAGAGAAAGACCATCTCTACCGCTTTACGTGTTGAAAACAGTATGCCAGTTAAAATGTCCACAAATTAGAAAGCAAATAGCACCGATTCTTCAGATTCTTCAGAATTAATTTGAATTACCTTCCATTCCTTCTTCGATGTCTTCTAAGCTGAACATAGGCACAGTGGAATCAGCGTGCTTGTTAGATTTCTTTTCTTCTGGCCCATTCTTACTTGATTTAGATTTTCTCCCTCGGGATCCACCACAAAAGGAAGAGAGAAACCCAGATTTTTTATTCTTAGGTTTAAAAGGTGGCTCATAGCCATATAATGCTGTCCTATTGAATACACATCCAGTACCCACATATACTGGTCCCTGAATGCCATCCAAACCTCTCAAATTTATCTGGTTCAGCAGAAATATGTGGCAGGTCAAAAAGTATTTTTAAAAGACAAATTAAGTATGGTTTACCCGGACAAATGAACAACAAATGGCCATAAAGGTACTAATTATCGAGACACAAAAAGTATAAGCTGCCCAACAGTTAGATATGATGTCTACATAATACATAGATAAATAGGATGAGGGAGACAAATAGAAGTGCTTACATCAAAGAAAACAGTATTTCTATTGGCATATCTATCGTTTCGATCAATACCATCGAATCTCTGAGGAAACTGAACGTAGCATACATATTTTCCGAGATTGGGATCCATCATAAAGCACATTGCTTCTCTAATAGCCTTGCTGTTGTTTATGTAGTGATCACAATCGAGGTTCAACAAGAAGGGCCCGTTAGTGAGGACTGCTGATACACGAACCTGCAAGGGGAGTCGCATTACAGTAATAGGTAACATATGCAAAATAAAACAGATGATCATATATTTCTGACAACTTACAAGTGCATTCATAGCACCAGCTTTCTTGTGATGCAGGAAGCCTGGACGCTTTTCACGAGAAACATAAACCAGGCGAGGAAGCTCATTGCCCTCGCTGTCCAGACCTCCATTTTGGCCCAAGAAAACCTGTAATTACTGAATTAAGTCAGCTCTTTATTATTTTTCTTTTTTAATATT
Source organism: Apium graveolens (assembly GCF_009905375.1). NCBI lineage: Eukaryota > Viridiplantae > Streptophyta > Magnoliopsida > Apiales > Apiaceae > Apium > Apium graveolens. The sequence goes on from NC_133650.1 coordinate 308,828,761, forward strand.
ATCAGTGTGCCACAAAAAAAACAACCAACTGCTGCCCAAATAATTCTATTTTTACTTTTGGTGTAAGTAATGTAACTACAAAGGTTTCCCCAGTGCAAATGGAAAATAAGAGATAGAAGAGAAAAAATTACTGCAAAATTAATTAAATGAATATTAACTTTGGTAGTAGACAGACAGTTATTTAGTAGAAAAGAATGTGCAATTGAAGTTGGCAAGGAAAATAGCAATCCAAGTAGTTTGTAGCAAAAAAGATCTAACAACCAGTGACTTGGAATGAAGGGGCAACAAAGGAGACTCATTTCAAATTTGAATGAAGGCTGACTATATTTACCTGAATCATTCCAGGATGATCCCTGGTATTGTTACCAGGCCATGGCGTACCATCTTGCATTATCCAACCTTCTTCGGGGACTTTCTGGCCTTTGGCAACAAGTCCATTTATACGGACTTTAAACTCCTCGTATTCTCTCTAAAGAACAAATAGATTCATAAAGAGATTGCGCAGATGTACAAAACGACGACCAAATTTTTGTAAACAAACATATCTACCTTCATTGCTCTGCGGTCTTTGACAAAAGATGTCTGAATTTTATCCTTCAGGTAATCAATCTTCTGAGAAAAATACCATTCTGGAGCACGGGGCTCAATCTTATATTTCTTGGAAAAAGGTACCCACTTCCTAGCAAACTCTGATGTTTCAGATAGAGCTTCAAAGGTCAACATTGCAGCTCCGTCATCAGAGACGTAGCATGAAACCTTGTCGACTGGATAATCAACTGCAAGAATTGATAGAACTGTATTGGCTGTAACAAGAGGAGGCTCCTTCAGAGGGTCAACTGTACTGACAAATATATCAACTGCAGCTAACTGGGATGGCTCGCCTTCTCGGTCATATCTATACATATAATTACATCATTTAAATTTCAAGTAAAAAAGGCCTGACATTATTTAGTTTATTGGAGCTAAAGGGTTTTATTAAAAGAACCTCAATGCAAGCCTGTCAAGATATGTTTCGCGGTTGATTGGGAGCCACTTAGGGAACTGATCCAATATCCATGATATAGCAAACCAGATCTCACATACCACAGATAACAGCCACAATGGATAGGCATTTTTCACAGGATTTGTTATCCGGTAATGCAAGAATGTGCAGAGCACAAGAAGTCGAACGACGATAACCATTCTGTAAGGGTTTATCCTAGATGATGGTATGGAAACTTTTCTTGAAAGAGGTTGCCTAGCTTCATCATTTCTGCATCATAATCACAACAATTCAATACCAAGGAATGGAATATAACTCCAGAAAACTTATCCACAATTGAATAAAATTCATCAGCTACAAAAATTAAAGGCAGGCCGTGTTGCTTATATGTCTGTAAAACTGAAATACAAAATGATAAACGAAGAGTTGCACTAGTTTTAAGCTAATACAATGACAAATCATAAAAAAGAACTTGTAACGACTAACTAAATAGATTGACCAATTAGATAGAAAAACTAATAGGTGATATGATTTTGGAACTAACAATAAAGATTCATCAACTGGCACATGAGTGCTGGCATCAATATCACCCCCTCTTTCGGAAGCAGCACGACTAGTAGTTGTTGGAGCAACATTTTTATCCTGCTTCATTTTCCAGCCATCGACTCTTTCTTTCCAAGCTACATTGCCTAAACCAGGGGATCCAAACTCCCTTACTGGACCTACAATCCTGATATTAGCTGCAGAAAAGTGCCTTTAAAGGGGAAGTATAGAATAATTACAAAAGAAAACTAAATATAGTAAGTTGGATTTATTGCATCGGGCTAAAATAACATAATAAATACTACTTACGCAGTTAAAAGAAAATTATACTATTGAATTGGGCTTAAATAAAATTAAAAATTGACAGAAAAATCGTTGGTCGATATTATGACATCGAGCTAAAACAAAATAATATATACTACTCATTCGGCCTAAACAAAATAATATATAAACTTGAGCTAATATAAAATTATAAACAAATTAAATATAATTACTTGAATTTGGTTGATATAACGGACTTATATAATTACAGATTTTCTTCTATATCTATAATATCCATATTATTTTATTAAAACAAAAGTAGAGATAATTCGTTAGTTTGTATAATAGCGTTGGACTAAAACAAAACAATGTCAAAACAAAATAGTATAAACTACTCACCCGAAAAAAAATATAAACTATTAAACCGATCTAAAAAAAATTAAAATCAAAAGATAATTCGTTAGCGGGTATAATGGTCCCGGAATAGAAAATAATAATATAAACTATTCATTTAGGCTTAAACAAAATTATTGTACTGAATAAGGATAAAATAATAATAAAAGAATAAAATGTACTTTGTTGGATTTGTTAAATCGAGCTAAAATAAAATATTAAATACTAATGATATAGTCAAAAAAATTATATTATTGAACTGGGTTAAAAATTAAATTTTTTAAGATAATTCGTTGGTCGATATAATAACATCGAACTAAAACAAAATTATATATACTACTCGTCCGAGCTAAAACAAAATAGTGTTCGACCCGAACTAAAATAAAATTAAAAATAAACTAACGATAATTACCGGTTTTTTCTATGCCTATAATATCCATATTGTTAATGGAATCCCATTAACCACATAATTAATTCCAAATTAAAATATTCTTATTTAAACACGTGACCTATTTACTTGGACCTGGTTAATATTTTCAGAACGGCCATGATATGAACTTATTTATTTTAAAACTTAATTTAATAGTTCTAATTGTTCAAAAAATTATTAACCTATTTTCACGTGCCTAATTATTGTAAATAGCTATTTTAATTAAAAAAATATTCGGGTATACTTATTTAAGTATAAACAAATTTAATTAATAAATTTTTTTTATAAAATAAAAATTATTTAAAACAAAAATGCATCGCACGGGTTATGGGCTAGTAATAAATAGAAAGAGATGCAAAGAAAAGAGCACTTACGTGACTGATTCACATATGATGCAGAACGGTGGTGATGAACTCTTTTTCCGCCACTTGGTCCAGGAGATGCCATGGATAGATGATCTGATGATGCTACAGACATCTCTCCTGAAACCTATGATATAAGTAACAAGAATTTTATTCGACTATTAAGTACATGTGTTTTAAGGACCTGGCTCTAGAAACTGATTATCATACCTCAGTCCCATTTGTGAGTAAAGGAATGTAGTTGTGAGAAACCTCTTTATCATAAATTGGAGCCCTAACATCTTCACCCCGTCCATAAGTGGCATGCCAGCTTAGCATGTGCTCTGCAACCTTCTGCTTTCCGCTTGCATCTTCTGAAGGGTATTGGAAGCTACTAGCAGGGTCATCAGCACTTGCATCCTTTTCTCCATCCCCTCGAATAGCAGGACATCCTAGGGAAAAAAAAAGATAAATAATAAAGTGCATCCAAGCGTAAAATCTTTGGTCTATAATCTCAGTAGGTTAATCAAGAAAATATGCCAACAGAAGCTTAATTAAAAAACACTTCTTGAGCACAAACGGACCTTTATGTTTCTTGTATCTGGTTTTGCATTGGGGACAGGACTGATTCCCTTCCTTACGCTCATACTCATAGCAAGGCCTGCAAACCGGAAATGCACATACATCGCAAGCAACAAAGATTTCACCGTCCACAGTCACGCCAACATTATCACTGCAGATCTGGCAGGTATGAGCACTTAAGCTCTTCAAGGACTTGCCCTAACAATGAAAATAAAAATAAAGTCACAATCTTAAATACTTGCACATCCGTGAACATTAAGGAAAAACAAAGAAAATTATTTCCTTAAAATTGCACCTCAGGCGAAAGTACAACATAAAATCCATCATGGAGTATACGATATAGCTCTACCCTTTCGTTTAGACTTATCTAAATCACCAAAACTATCTAACTTTCTATAGATACCAGGATTACAAAATCTATGGAACGAAAACCACATTAAAGATGTATATCACCTAATACGCATCACTATAATCTACAACACACCCCACACAAAGCACTGGAAGCCCAGAAACTTTACGAAAGATTCCCATGTCTCAGATGTGTATCACCCTCATGAATGTTGTATTTTGGCCAAAACCCTAAAACTTACCACTTCAGATCACACTAAAAAATTACCATATAAAATATTACACACACATTAAAAATCTAAACTTCATAAATTCCTATCTTCATTTCTAAACAAACCCTTAAATATCAATCACACGAATCAAACGCAAACAAAGTAAAATCATAGAACTACAAGACTATATAACTACACACACATATATAGGCACATGATCAAATAGAAACTAAAATTAAAATTTAAACTAGAAACTAATCTAAATCATTAAATCAATGGCCCCTTAAAAGCACCACACACAACTAATCTGCACCATCTCACACACAATCTCATTTTTTCCTCTCCGTTTTTAATTTGATTTTTCCCGTCAAACGGTAAGTTTTTTTTAAATCCGACTTCACTATATTTTTCTCCATCTCTCGACGACCATGATATATTTCGAAATAATTTTAAAAAAAAATATTTGGTTTCTAGTTTCTATTCTAAAATTGGTTTCTATTAGAGAACTAACCCCCGGTTCTCCTTCTGATTCTGATTCCATAGCTGCAAATTCTCAAAAACGCAACCAATTTCTGCTGAAAAAATTGCCACAACACACACGTGAGTTATCACATATGACAATACACCTCAACCAGTAGTAGTATAATATTGATGCACGTAAAATAAAATAATTACGTATGAATATGGATCAGTTAAGTTCGAGGACATGTACCTTTTGTTCATGACTTAAGCCACGCTCGCTCTCTACTTCTTTCCTTCCGGTTCTTGTTATTACACGACTGATTTTAGGGTTGCTTTAATATGATTAAGAGAAGACATGAATATATATAGGCACCGGTATTGGCCCTTTCTATCACAATTTTAGGAGAAATGGCCCAAAATTTCACAATCAAGAAGAATGGCCATTTTTATAACTTAAAGACGTATTTTTATTTTCGTTTATACAGAACGCATTTTTTATCTACGTTCATATTAATTTCAGAATATAAAATAAATTTAATAAAAAAAGTTAAAATTAAAATTTTGAAAATGCATTTAAATGATGCGTTTATGGGTAAACGCATTATGAATATGCGTTTTTTTAACCTAGAGCGCAAGAGAAAAATGAGTTTTCTTAAAAGTTTGCAGGTCCAACTTCAAAGTTCAATAAGAAAAGCAATCATGTTTGAGCTGAATTATAAACGTAAGTAAAACTTGTGTTTATTAGCGATGATAAGGGCCATTTCCTTTAACTTGTGATATTTTGGACCACTTGCTACCAAATTATGAGATTAAGAGTCATTATTCAATAGGCGGATGGTACTTGAATCAGTAATCACTTATTATTATTATTATTATTATTATTATTATTATTATTATTATTATTATTATTATTATTATTATTATTATTATTATTTACCCCTTTAAAAAGATTTCGTCCCCGGATTTGAATAATCGAATTACTAAATTAGTATTTACGTAAATAAATGTGGGTATTGCTCGAGTAGAGTAGACATTCAAAGAACTTTTTAACATTAAAAGTAACTAGCATAATAACCTGTATCTGGGCCATTTTCTAGAAATATTTCGTAATGCAGAGGGTATGATTTTTAAATTTCAGTTTGCACAAGTTTTGTTGTGTTATAGTCGGCCGGTATTATTATTATTATTATTGTTATTATTATTATTTACTCCTTAAAAAGGATTATGTCCCCGAAATCGAATAATCGAATAACTAAAATAGTATTTACGTAAAATAAATGTGGATATTGCTCGAGTAGAGTAGACATTCAAATAACTTTTCTAAAATTATAAATAAGTAACATAATAGCCTTTGCACGGGACATTTTCTATAAATATTTCGTAATGCAGAGGGTATAATTTTTAAATTTCAATTTGCGTGAGTTTTGTTTTAATAAAATGGATAATCCTCTATAATTTATTTGAATTGTACAAAAAGTATCACTCGAAGTGTATTACACTCAATGATTTTTTAGATCATTGAGTGATTGTAATCTCTGTGTTAAAGATACATCGATACTAATTTGTGTAAGTCCGATATTTGTGGGTGTAAGATAAATGAACTTATTTTATTTGAAATCGTTAATGTCTATCCAACCCTAGTAATCTCGTCTTAAAGTGTTAGTCAATGTTGTTATATTTATGGCATCGGTTTGTCAAATGAGATTTATGTATTTTAAAATATGTTAAAATGTTGGTTGTGTTGATATAGGTCTGGATTGTTTTCTATTACTGGGATTAATATAACGTTATTTAATCGTTGTCGACTTTTATTCGTTAATTATTTCTATCTTTTTCCTTATACTAATACAATAATAATATTTATATATTTTCTGCCAGAGTCTTTTATCTTATCAGATTGGTAAAAGACCACATCAAATCAATTGAATTCATAACTTCTACCGGCAAGCACACATTTTAAAAGTCTGGGTGATTCACAGATTTTGTGACGACGTGTGTAATGTCAAATCCAAAAAATAATAACTTATCTTTGGTCAAATTAGATACATATTGGTTGTTGAATTAAACTTAGAAAAATTAAACACATTTTATTGATATAAGACATTACAAATATTTTTCTTATTATCTTTGTCAAACTCATAACTTAAATTAACTAAATCTATGTAGTGAATCGGTTTACAAAGTCAATAGACAACTATTTTTCAAAAAATGGATCAAATTTCGAATTGAAAATAAGCCGGAGTATTTTAAGTATTTTTTTATAAAAAAATCGGGTGAAATTATGATTTCGAATTTAACTAAAATACGCAGTTTTTTTATAGTTGTAATACATACGTATATACATACATATATAAATATATACATATATATAATGATCAATTAAACATGGGAGTTTCTTGATTGCAATATGACTTGCATCAATCACCTTTAGCCCTTTCATATAACCCAATTGCTTTGGCAATTCTATAATCTTATTACAGTAACCCAATTGCAAATAGCCCATATTAGCCCATTCTTTCACACATTCCGACAATTGTTTGAAATTATTATCTATTGGACCATTTCAAATGGGTGCATTCTCGTAGATCCAAAACATACAAATTAGTTAAATTTATTATCGGTGGATGGACTTTTAGCAAGTTTTCACAACCGCGAAAGATTAACCGCTCAACCAATTTTGATCTTCCAAAGTCGGGAGTCATTTTCAAGTTCAGAGAGTAATTGACATCCATAATCTTCAGTCTCGTGAAAAACTTTTCAAAAAAAAAAAAAATACACAACACACAAGTTAGCAAATTTTAAGTATAAGTATATTGATACTTCCGGCCCCTTAAAATCCACCACGAGCCAACTCCACCAAAGTCGAATCATAATCCTAGATAGGTTACGGACATGCAAAATAAGCCCCATGGACCTTTGTAGGCCTCACCCTTACCCAGTAGGCCCCTCCCGACCCCAACTTATTCCTCTCAAGGCCCATATTTGAGACTATCCTCGGATCCCACAAGCATTTATATCATCCTAAAAATAAAATTTCTATTTAATTTTTATTTTAGTAATTTCTATTGTAATAGTCCCTATATATACACGGGCGTCTCATTTTATTATTAAAATTATAATTTATCCATGGTACAAGTAAAAATTTAGAAATTATTTTGGAAGACAATTAGATATTGTAGGCAGAATGGGAAAACTCCGAGCAAACAAATGTGCAGAGACACGGTAACAGTGACAAGGCCCAATTGAAGTAGCAAACATAAGTATCAGGTTTTCACTTAATACGGGCGGCCCATTACCGTTGTCGTCTCCGCTGATCTCCACCTCCGACTCTTTCACCATGATATCATCAGGTGCTTTACTACTATTCCTTTTTCAATTAAAGTTTTATTCCTCATTTTCAGTATATTTTTCTGCTCTCTCTTTTGATTGGAAGTATGTGTATGTATGTGATCATCAGAGTTATGTGTTTTTATATTTTTGGGAGTCTCTTAAACCTACGATTTGTGACTGATATGATATTGATATTGATGCTATGTGTGCATTGAAAACTTTTATCATTTGTTTAAGAGTAATTCCAGAGGTACCAAAAAAAAATTCCAAAATTTTCCCAAAAAGTGAATTGTTGATGTGTGATTGGTTGATTACTCATCAATGGACTCCACGTGCGTTAATACGAGTCCCACCATGAGTCCCACCAATTAAAAAACATGCCACGTGTATTTTGAGAGTTATTTTGGGAGTTATTTTTTACCTCTAGCATTGCTCTTTGTTTAATACATAAAGATTTTTGGTAGTGTTTTTGAATAATTTGATTATTGCTGATGTTACAATCGTCCTTGGTTAAAATTGTTAGCTAAAATATGGTTACTTAAAATTTGGTTGAACCTGTAAGCAATTATACTCCGGTGCACGGTATTAGCTATATTCATTAGCTATATTCAAAATCTCATTTTTTATTAATTTCAAATATATGTATATATATTAGAGAAAATAAAATATTAATATTTAATGAAAATAAATTTAATAATAATATTATTACATTTTTATATTTATATCAATATTTTTAACTAAACATTAAAAAATAAAATAAATAATTTTTATGATTAACCGAAAGTCTAATAACATATTTAAAAATAAATTAACAAACATTACTTACATATAAAATAAAATATATAAATAAAAACATATCTTATATTAGAATTTTTATATATAATTTAGTTAACAATAAAATAATATTTTTACACTTATATTATCTTAAATATTTTAAGTTAAGTATTGAAAAAAATAATTTAATGTAGTATGCTCATGTTATAAATAAATAACATGATTAAGAATGAGCTAAAATTAAGGTTAGTGGATAATTATAGACGATGACAAATGATCGATAGCTAAAATTATACCTAACATGACTTAGCGCTGGAGTTTACATGTTAGGACTTAGCTAATTAGACCTGGACACTTGTGCGGTCCGTGCCGGGCCGGGCCGCACACGGGTTGAACACTCGAAACATCGACCCTGAACCGGCATGTTAATGAACGAACCGGGCTCGGGCCGGGCTTGAACCGAGGAAATTAAACTCGTACTCGGTTATGCGTGTTATTCGCGGGTTTCTGTGCGGGTTACTCGCGGGCTTCTGTGCGGGTTACTCGCCGTTTCCCCTCATTTTGCAGGCTGAACTACTATTGAACTACTAATCTGCGAATATTATAAATATTTTATAATATTGTTATTTGTTAGTGCGCAAGTGGGGGCCTAACCTAGTCCCCTCCATTCTTAAAAAACAGAGGCGCCTATATAAATAAATGAATTAGGTAGTTTGGTAGTGTTGTTATGAATGAATAAAATATAAAAACATCACAACTTCACAAGTGTTTTGCTTTTATTATCTTTCTTGGTATTAGAGCTGCTTTTATTAATTTATTACTATTCATTTTTATTTACTATAACACACAAGAATAATTATTAAGACGAAAGTAAAAAAAAAATACATTTATGGATTTAGTGTGATCTTGTAATTCTTGAAATTATGGTTTTGCAGAAAAAGATTAATCTAATTTGTTCTTTTTTTGGATTTGATGTGATTTATGTATACCCTCTAGTTGATTATTGATTAGTAAATTAGTGAACTTTAAAATAATTAAAAGTGAGTATATAAGTTTTTGATTGGTTATTGGTTATTAGGCTTGCATGGATTGTGGGTTTTTTTATGTTGTCAATCGTGGAATCAGGCAAGAATTTATGGATGAGATTTTTGCACAAAGCAAGAAAGTCGCGGGCCGTGCGGTTCCTATGCGGTTCGTGCGGGCTCGGTCATGGTTTTTTGTTAATCGATTCGTAATCGGCTCGTTACTTCGACTGACTTGTGCGGTTTTGAACCGGACCGAACCGGGCCGAATAAATTCGGGTTTTAGACTGAGCCGGTCCCGGACGGGCGGTTCGAACCCGCACAAGTGGTCACCTCTAGCTATAATAGACTGACACGTAGATATTATACCTAATAGGTGATTAGGTTGGAGATGCTCTTAGCTGTTACGGTGTCTACATAGTTTTCAGAGGTTAGAGTGTTTTTTACCGTGATGCAAGTAGGCAACACGCGGATTATAGCGAAAAAATATTAATAAAAGCGGAAGGAAAACCAACTAGACATTAGCACTGCGTTCCATATATATTTTTTGAAAGAAAGGAAAAGAAAGAGAAATTTTAAATTTCTTTAACTTGTTCCCGAGTAATTTTGTAAGAAGGAAAGGAAAAGAAATTTAAAATTTTGGGAAGAAATTCCTTTAATATTTGTCACAAAAATTTTCTTACCACTTTTCAAAAGATTTAGAAAGGAAAAAAAAAACTCATTGTCCATCCTTTTCTTTTTTTTAAACTCGGGAACACAGCGTAGGTGATTCCACCAAATAAGACCATAATTCTAGGATTTCTAATAATTTAAACACCAGAACCTCGAGGTGTCGTATTAGTGTACTTTTTATGTTAATTGTCAAACTTGAATATAATAATAGTCGAACTTTAAAACAGTGAGAATGAGTGTGAGTATATGCAGCCGCAGAGCATTACCAGATATTTCGAAATTGTCAGTCAACTTCTAAACCATCTATTGAATTTGAGGGGTATGAAAGTGGGAAAAGAACACATATGACAACACAACTTTAGCTTAAACAATCTGATATTTTTACCTACAAGCATGAAACTTTGAATGATAATGAACAAGAGGAAAAACTCAACGAGCAATTAATAAATTAATTATAATATAAAGGATGGCTTAGCAAAAAAAGAAGGTAAAACATGCAGATACAACAAAGTAAAAAACATGAAAACATTTATAAATCACAAATTATTAGCTACATGTATCAGGTTGTTCAGAACAGATGGAAAATTGGGAGTGATGGGCGTTTTTTGTATCACATGAGCACCACACATCTCCAACTTAACTTCTTCATAATTAACTGCTCCTCGTCCATTATAGGTGTATAATTGCCTTTTAAATGCAATCCTAATACTATCCCCACTTCTTACCAAGTTTTCATCCCCACTTATGCATCCTACAAGAGAATAAGCTTCAGCCCCACTGTCGCAAACTACAGGGATCCCACATTCCTTTGTTATACCATTTGTTTTATTAGTAATAATAGCTCTTATGTTAAAACGGTTATTGTTTTTAGATGTAAAAAATACCCAGAGAGCAAGACCTAAGTATTCATCTCCCGGGAGTGGTGGAATATCAAAACGGAGTGTACGCCCACTGCTTTTGTAGCTGAACCATTTTGCAATCTTTGGTACATTAACTTTAAATAAAGAAAGGATGTTGCGTCTTACCTGTAACATTAAAAATAAGGTGTTTAGATTATATAATTGTGGTTGTGTGTACTGAAAAGGAGAGAAACAACAGCAACAAACCTGAAGGTAACTACCGTAATTTATTTCTACCAATTCCTTCAACGTTGACATATCTGATAGATCTTGTAGGCTTCTGCAATCATATACCGTAAGTGATTGGAGATGAGGAGGAAGTGGAGGAAGTGATTCAAGGCTGTTGCAATTGCATATATCCAGCTTCTTTAACTGTATCAGGCTGGATAAATCGGGTAGATGAACCAGGGTTCCATGCGATAGGTTTAAGTGTGTTAGACTGAGAGGAAGTTCCGGAAAAGATAGCCCTAAACTTGCACACCTGTTCAATTCGAGAAATTGTAGTTTGCAAAGCGTAGAGAGACTAAGTGGCATGGTTGAAGCTAAACTCTCACCCTCATCACGGAGAATTAACTGTCTCAATGCAGGGAAACTTAGAACTCTAGGCAGCCATAAGCTCATATTGCAGTTCAGAGTTAAACTAATCAAATTTAACTTTTCCACTGTATTGGGCAAATCAATTACACCGGTGTCTGCTCGGAGAAGATATAAGTGTTTTAGAGATGCTAGATTACCAATGCTATTCGGCACATATTCAAGATTCTCGCAACAACTCAAGTCCAATAGTTGTAACCTACTCAATTTTCCAATTGAATCTGGTACTTTTTTAATTGCCGTGTCAGATGCATACAGCTCTTCTAAGCATTGCATCTTCCCCAATACCCCAGGCAATTTCTCCAGCTTTGAACAGAAATCCAGATGCAGTACTCTAAGCAACCTGAGGTTCCATATGTCATCTGGAAGACTTCTAAGGTTTTTGCAGTATCTCAAATCCAGTCTCTCCAGATTAATCAGGCATGCAAACGAAACTGGAAGTTGTTCAATTGCACAACAACTTGCACTAAATACCTCTAAGCCTTCCATATTCCCAATTTGCTCAGGTAGCTTTCTAAGCTTCTTGCAATTGGACAGGTCTAATTCAAACAATTCCTTGAGTCCAGTAATTGAGTCTGGAAGTTCCTCAATTGCGGTGTAACTTGCATCAAGCAATTTTAACCTTTTCATAGCACCCAATTGCTCTGGCAATCGTCTTAGATTGCTACAATGACCTAACCACAAATAGGCCATATTAGTCCATTGCATAGGCTCCAGAAATCGTTTCAGACCACTATATATATGAAATTGGCCCCATATAGGTAATTGTCCAACTGGTTCGGGAAATTCTTTTAAAAGAGCGCATTCCCTTAAATCTAAAACATATAAAGCACTCAAATCTCTAATCGACGAATGGACTTTCATCAGGCTTTCACAACCACAAAAGCCTAACCGCTCAATAAGTTTTGAATCTCTAAAGTCAGGAGTCGTGTTCAAGTTCAGAGAGTATTTGACATTTAGAGTCTTCAGATTCTTAAAAGGCTGTTCAAAACAAGACATGAGAAACAAGTTAACAAATTCAAGATAATTTGAAAAGTAGCTATATTACCAGTATGGCAGTATGGCTCTTTCAAATAAACATAAAAATAAAATTATTCCATACTAACAGAGACATATTACATGTAGTATTTTCTAGTTTTGAATCATAGATTTTTAATGAAATATTAAGGAACAACATCCTATACTAATAAACTTCTTTACCAGAGTACTACTTTCTTATTCATACCATGACACCTTTCTGCAATATGTTGAAATTGCTGAATGGCATATGAAGAGAGACAAGTTTAGGTGCTCGAAAAGTAGATGGTAGCTGCGTCCAAGTACAATAACTCCAGTAAATGCACCTTAGCTCATGAAAAGAATTTTTGAAATCTCCCTCAATGTCACAAACATCAATTATCTCGAGTAACCTTAATTGGGACAGTTCTTCAAATATGTGGGAACTGATTTGTTTTTCAGTTGATTGAGTTAAATCTAGAATGAGACCTTCAATTGCATGCGATTCCTGTAGTTTGAAAATAGTTGTTTAAATTTTTCCCTGACATAGTTCAAACATAAAATTTGTGCATAGTGTACATTTTTTGTTTTGTTTATTTTAAGTTGAAACAAATTGATATCATGCTCCTTGCAAGAGGCAATACAGTGTCCACATTACTTGATTAACAGATTCTGAGGTTCTTCATAACTCGATAGGCCAATTTTCCATGTAATCGCGATGCAATGTGTTAAATAAATTGAAAAAAAACATAAAAACAATTTAGTTAGTTTTTAAATCAACTTAATAATTTGTTATTGATGAAATATTTTAGTTGATGAAGTTTCTAGTCCTGGCTATTAACTCTCCCTAATCATCTTTTTAGTTTTTAACCTACTCTTATAAGCCTGTAAATTTTAAGGCAACTATAAAATTCTACAATTCAGTATATAAGTTTTAATTACCTTTAGATTTTGTAGATCTTCCCAAGCATTTCCTCTCAAAATTAAGTGTGTGTTCTTGGCAAGTTCCATTCCCATCTCTTGTATTAGATCATGCATCTGCAACTTATCATATTCATCAACTGTTAGCAGACATTTATCCACTAAAATTGGTATTCCAACTTCTGGAAAGAAACCACAAGACTCAAATATCTGAACAGCATCATCTTTGTACTTTCCGACGAAGAAAAATGCAATATCAAGAAAAATTGCCTTCACTGTCTCATCATCCAACTCATTGTAGCTCAGTTGAAGAATTTCCTGTATCTCTTTCTCTTGAAATTCTCTAACCTTTTTAAGTTTGGCTTTCCAGAATGACTCATCTTGATTTCTACCACACAAAGATGAACCTAACACTTTGAGAGCTAATGGAAGTCCTCCAGCATACCTTACAAAGCTTTCCGAGAGCACTCGTAAATTTGCAGGTGGCTTTGGTGTTCTGAAGGCATGATAACTAAAGAGCTCCATTGAATCAACTTCTCCTAACTTCTTCATCATGTATACATCTACCTCTGTTATATCAATCCTTAATTGACTTAGCAGGTTTAAATCCCTTGTCGTAACAATAATTCTACTTCCAGCTGTAAACCAATTGCAAAGCGGTACTAAAAATTCTGAATAGCTTGATTGGTCCAAATCATCCAGAACAATGAGAGCTTTCTTAAAACGAAGAATTTGTTTCAATTGTCTAAAACCACTTTCAACGTCATCATTATCCTTATAATTCTTCTTTTTGAGAATCCGGGTCAGGACTTGGTTAAGTAAAGGAAGTAAAGGACTACCTTCTTGTGAATATTGTTTAACTTTATCAATGAAACAGCTAATACCAAATCTGTTGGAATATTTGTTGTAGAAAGCTTTGGCGGTTGTTGTTTTCCCAGTTCCGCCCATCCCACAGATCCCAATGGCCCGGACATCATTCGATTCCATCCTTAGTTTCTGATGTATATCTTCTACAGCAGAATCTACCCCAGGTAGATAGTTTTCAAGGTGCAATACCTTTTTAGATACTTGCCATGCAACATTCTCTACAATGTCTTGGATAGTTAGGGATTCGTTCCTGTTTAAGATCCAAGATACAGAATTGTATTTCAAAAGTATACATACATCTATATAAGCATGGTTGTCATGTCGGTCGACTAGTCGCGACTAGTCGACTAAGCGGCGATTAGATGTCGACTCAAAATATTGACTAGCTGAATGTCGATATTTCGGTCGCCTGGTCGACTAAGTAGTCGACTAGTCAACTAGTTGAGCTGCTCAATTTATATATTTTTTCTGCACAATTTTTTTTGCATGATGCACTTCCACATCACATCACAGTTGTATCAGACAATTGTTATCGATCAATTGTTACATATTTCACTTGATTGTAAGTACTTTTCTTTGTTGTACTAAATTGTTAGATGATTGCAAGTACTTTTTTTGTTTTTATTTGTTATCTCTTCTAGCTTTTTCATCATTCTCTCGAAGTGTCGGATTCTTAATTCCTTAGAATCTGAAATAAAACATTGTGGAAGGAGTTGGAACTTAGAATCTAGAACTTAGAAATCTAAAATACATAATATATATACATTTGTGTGTATATATATATTGTATTTTTAATTTATAATAATATATTATTTTTTTATCGACTTGTCTACGACTAGTCAACGACTAGTCGACTAGCGGGAGGTCCGTCGACTCGCCTCGACTCATCGACGTGACAACCATGTATATAAGCATTCACAACAACTAGATGCATTAAACCTAACGAACTGAGGAACAGACAAAATTTGTTGACTTAATTAATCACACTTTTTATTCCAACATGCTGATTGCAGAGTGTTTTAAGTTTTGTTACTAAATCCAATGTTATGACAGGTTTCTCGTGTAACTTGTTATGGCATCATCTTCGGTCGCATGAAAGATGACTGATGCAATTCATTATACTAATATGTGGACGTCAAAAAAGATGACATACTCATTTGCATTTCTTCTGAGATGGTATCCTGATAGCTCCGCAACTTGAGAAAGAGCAGATTTCCACTCGTCTATCAAATTAATAGAGTAACGTTTCTTGTGATAATCAAGAGCTTCTCCAAAACACCCTTTCTGCTGACGCAGGTCTGATGGATCGACGTAGTAAAACACTGGAACAACCGGATTATCTCTACTCTTGCAAGTAAGTATCTGTACTAGCTCATCAAGGCACCAACTTGAGCGAGCATAGTTCTCCGAGATAACAACCACAAACATCTTTGACTGTTTGATTGCACTGAGTAGCCCATACGAAATTTCTTCACCCTTTTCAAGTGCAAAATCATCTTTGAAGGTTGCAAATCCAGCTTCAAACAAAGCTCTGTAAAGATGTGAAGTGAAGTTTCCGCGAGTGTCCTTGCCATAAAAGCTTAGGAAAACATCCCAGTTGCTTGGTTCATACGAAGAAGAAGGGGAAGTTATTTCGAGATTGCTAGTTATTTCAAGATTACTAGTGGTAGCCATGGAATAGAGAAAGTATAGCTAGAAATCTGAGGAATGGTTAGGACTTGAGAGTAGTATTATGAGGATAGCTTTACTGTGTTTTTTTAATTTTTTGTGGAACTGAAGTCAGTCAACGTTTATTTCACCTTAACATTGTATTTCTGCTACTTGTTCTACTTAATACATTCATATAAATTAATCTTGTCTTGTTATTAATTAATCTTGTTTTTTCTTAATGACTACAGGCAGACTACCAAAGTTGAAGAAGGTAGATAAGCAGAGCAACAAATTCAACTCTCACTTAGAAAGGCCAGCTACATCAAAGAAATTGGTATGGTCATTTACGGCCTCTCCAATATTCTCTTAACTTGGCGAATTTGAGGAGAGATGATTTTTTTTCTCCAAAAGACTCTTAGTGGCTCTTAAATTCACTAAGAGTCTTTTCTCACTCCTCACTTTTAAGAGTTTTTTTCTCACTCTTAAACAAATTATATATTAATGAAAACGATTTTTTTTCTCTCTCCATTATCTTTTGACCTCTATGAATTCAACTTCCATTTAATTATAATAAATTAATTAAGAGTTCATATAAAAAGTATTATTGGATAAAAACACACATTAACTTACTAGGAGCTAATATTATATATTATATTTAGAGTAGAGATGAGCAGTCTCTCGGAGATGCTTTTAGATAATTAGATTACAGAAATCGAATTTTATAAATATAATAACATGTGTACCTCTAAGGGCGGAAACAAAAATTGGTTAAGGGGTAACCGAACTAAATTATTTTATATTTTTTCAAATTTTACACTAAAATTTCTGTGAATTTTGACCGAGACTCACTATAATCCTCTTTTGACAGGTGATGGTGAACGGGGCTCACTATAATTCCCCATTGCTTGCCTTTAACAATGATCATCCAACGATTCAATATAAAGTCGCTTAAAATACAGTTTACCGAAACAAGTATTTATTTGTAAGACGTACAAAAATACTAAACAAATTAAGGATGCCTTTGTTTCGGTGAATATATTAATGTATAATGCCAGGTTGATTGACTAAACAACACTACTTAAATATGACATTATATATATAGTGGACCCTTGCATGATTACAAATATCTCATTAATCAAGCTATAGAAATTTCTCATTGTTTATCTTGTTTTTTTTATTATAAAATTGGGCTAGTGCATGCATTTAAAAAGGACTGCAGATAGAGTACAGCCTGTTGTCAATCAAAGCCCATTCATTGGAAGGACCAAAAAGGCCCATTATGTAATGTAATGATATAAAATCAGTGAACTGTGAGTAAGGGCTTGTTGGGCCTCAAATATCTGAACTCTCAGCAAAGCCCAATTATCGAAAGGGCCAATGGCCCAATAGGCAATAAGGACTCGTTATGTAAGGATAAAAAGCAGCATTCAAAAGTTGGGAAAGTGAGAATACTTGCAATTTTGCAAATATTTGGGTATGAACGTCAAGATGTGGAAACGAGAACCTCGAATCGAAAAAAGACGAAAAAAGACCGTGTCGGTATTAAGAAAAAATATTATTTTAGAAAATTTATTATTTTATTGAAATTAAGAATACACTAGTATATAACCCGTGCGATGCACGGTTGTTTTTATTATTATATATTGTAAATTCTAATTTTAATATGTTGTTGTCAGGATTTGAACCTTATACCTCTAGAGAATACTAACTTCTTTTATAATTTTATTATATGTTGCGGGTAAGATTCGAACCTTATACCTCTTAAATAATACTAATTTTCAAGAATAAATCTAAAGGTTATTGTCGATTTGATCTGACGATTCTGTATTGAGTGATCACTGACCAATAACCAAACTTTTAATGTTCGTCTTTAATATAAATTGGGTATATTATAGTAGGGATTAGAAAAAAATTAATATTTTAGAAAGATTATTATTTTATCGATTATTATTGACCCATTTCCAAATAGTTCTTTTAGTTAATTTCCCATTTTTGTAAAATCTGAAGAATACAAACTTAAATTAGTTCTTATTTACAACCCATTTTAAATAATAACAAATTTGACATAATTTACATTCACGATGTCACTTAAACATGGTTACGGAATTCGGAAATCATAACTATTCAATGCATGTACCAATTTACGAATATATATATTCAGTGTAATGCGTTTCATACAGTTAAATCTCGATAAATGAATACGTTCGAGACCAAAAAAAATTATTCATATAACGAAATTATTTATTTATCAAGTTTAAAAATATATTATATTTATTATGTTAGAACCGGAAAAAATTATTAATCTGATCACGAAATTATTCGTTTATCGAATATTCATTTAACGATTATGTTGGAGGGTTAGGTGGATTTCGGCCGTTTGGTAGATCAGGGAAGTAAAGACTAAAGATGTTATTTGGTGAGTTTGAAGAGCTGCATTGTTTGTTGCCCGCTTCTTCAAGCATTTCATTAGTCATTAATACAAGCATATCATAAGCATATTCCATTATATGCATATTCTAATTAAAACTTTGTTACAATATTTTTAAAAATAAGTTTAATAATGTACATCTTTTCAATAAATTTCTCAAATTTCCTTTTCAGGATTTTATATTATTTTAACACAGTTACTCTAAAACATGAACTCAAGGTATTAGAGAATGACGCGCTCATCTTTGGAGCATTAATGAGTCATCTGTCATTCTGAGCTATGATACCATGTCAATGAAACAGTTACTATAAGATCTCGATGTGTCAGAGAATGACTTTTTTCGGAATATTATATTATTTTGACATTTACATAATTAAAAATTACAATTCTAGTAAAAATAAAAATTATGAGTTATACATATTTTAATATTATTTTTATTATTTTGAAGTCATTGATCTCTTCAATCCATTTCAACCGAAACTGATCCTACTTTACTCCAATAAATATATGATAAATTTCAATTATTCACTTGATTCAGAGAATACGTATTCACTTAATCACGTGAATGTTACGGGAGAGAATTTATAATTACGTCTGGTATGATTTGTAGGCTATCACATGAACTCGTAAAGTTTATCCAGTATGCAGTTACGCACCCGAAAGCTAACTGCTACCCAAAACAGGGAGCATTATAAATTGACACATGCTCAATGATATTTTAGTTGTTGACAACAAATAGTTAGAGACGCCACATTTGGTTGTCAACAACTGCGGGGGCCGAAAAAGACCAAAAACATTTGACGTTTCTCTGTTATTCCCTTTAACCCCTTTCTGTAACACTCCGATATTTTCCAAGCGTATCTTTTATACACAGTAGAGTTTATTAAGTTTGATTTTTAGGTTGCTTTGGTGGGACATCTTCTTCTCCGTCATCTTCTCTTGTTATAAACACAAAACCAAACCAAACACAAACTAAACTAAACTGAAACACCCCTTTTGTTTCCTCGGTTTCTTCGCCAACCCCATTTGTCCAAATTTACGATTTTCTTATATAAACTTGTAAGATCTCTCTCCCACATTTATATTGCTTTATCTTTTTTCTCATCCTGCTTGTTGAGGTAAATTTTTATCAAGATCATTTTTTT
Source organism: Apium graveolens (assembly GCF_009905375.1). Classification (NCBI taxonomy): domain Eukaryota; kingdom Viridiplantae; phylum Streptophyta; class Magnoliopsida; order Apiales; family Apiaceae; genus Apium; species Apium graveolens. The sequence continues at coordinate 308,848,613 of NC_133650.1, forward strand.
CTTTATATATAGTAATTGTTGGGTTTGATTTTAATTTTTTTTATGTGTGTAGAGGACTTGCTAGAACTACCCTTTTGATATTCTATTAATTTATCGTGTTTTTTTTTAATTTTTTTAGTTTTTTTTTTTTTTTGTTTCTTGGATTGTTACATTGGTGTACCTACATTTGTAATTACATTAGATAGGGCAGCTATATCTGATTTGTAGTTGTTGGTTTTGGGGTTGGTAGTTAGTGGTTGGTGCTGTTTAATTTGATTGCTATAGTTTTTAGACATTTAGTTTGATTGGGATTATGATGAATTTTATTGTTTTCTGTTTTCGTGAATTTCGGATTGTGGTTTATGTTGTGCCTGGACTAAAAAGAATAATGGTTAGGTTTGTTTTATTTACGATGATGTGGTTTAAATTTGATATGGCATGGTTGTTGCTGTTTAATTTGTGATGGCTATCTATTCGACATTTAGGTTGGTGCAATTGTGTTTGTGATAACAGTTGTGATTGTATGGTTCTGGTTTTACAAGGGTCAAGGGATAATATAATGAGATTGTTTAGAAAAAAGTTCGATTCTTTTTAAGAAATTGATCATTGAGCTGAACTGAGTTCGTAGATAGCATCCTTGGATTTTTATGAACTTTTGTTGTTACATATTTTGGTAAAAACTATGGTTTACTTATTTCTTCGTGCCTTGTTTATAAGTTGAACCATTTGCGGAATGCACTTGTCTTATTTGCTTTGGGTTTTATATAGTTTCAGAATGGCAGCAACTGCATTTCACCAGGCTTCTGGAACTCTTCCTTCACATGGTTATTTCAACAAGTCTAGCTTGCATCACGAGGGTAAGAATGCTTCCGTAAGGTTGATCACTAATGCATTTAGGGTTGATTTTGGACTTTCGAGAAGTGAAACTAATTACTCCAAGAAGAGGAACTTCAGTGTAATTGAAGCCACGTCTTCTCAGACTACTGTGGTCAACCCTGTTTCAACTCCATCAAGTAAAAACAACAATGGTTCCAGTAAGAAATCAAGTAAGATATTTCACTCTAATTTGAAGCTGATTTAAATATATCTAAGCTGTAAACAAAGATATATAGTTTCAGTTACTGGGTTCAATCAAACTTATTTTTTATTTTTATTTTACATTGCTTTACATTTTATAAACTCTTCTGATATGTAATTATCTAAAAGTCAGCTTTGCCAATTTATAATTTGGCATATGAAAAAGCTATCTTTTGGGAGATAATTAATTACATTGGTTTTCCCCTTCTAGATGAAGCTGCTTTGATCTTAATTAGGCATGGTGAATCTCTATGGAATGAGAAGAATTTGTTTACTGGTTGTGTTGATGTACCTTTGACCGAGAAGGGTGTGGAAGAGGCAATAGCAGCTGGTAAGAGAATCAGCAACATACCAGTTGATATGATCTATACATCTGCACTGATTCGTGCTCAGATGACTGCGATGCTTGCCATGACCGAACACCGACGCAAGAAGGTATCATTTTTAGCTGTTTTTCTCATTCTTCTGGGTATTCTTTAGTTTTGACAAGTATTCTTGTTTTAACTACATATATTCTGACATCTAAAAAATGGCCCATTCTTTCCGCAAGTGGTTGGGTGCCCGTAACATATCTTACTATGGAGCTAAAATTTAAATTAAAGAATATTTTTTTAAGGAGAGGTAGACATTGTTCTTACTAACTTGGATTTTATCCCTTACATTAATTTGCAGGTACCTATTATTATGCATAACGAAAGTGAACAAGCTAAAGCTTGGAGTCAGATATTTAGCGAGGAGACAAAAAAGCAATGCATTCCGGTTGTGACAGCTTGGCAACTGAATGAAAGAATGTGTGTTACTTTTTTATTCTTCTATATATCATTATTAACCGCTTGTTATTTAATTTGTGCTGACATGTATCACTTTCCTAGGTATGGAGAACTGCAGGGTCTGAATAAGCAAGAAACAGCAGATAGATATGGAAAAGAACAAGTTCATGTGTGGCGTCGTAGCTATGATACACCTCCACCAAATGGTGAGAGCTTGGAAATGTGTGCTGAGAGAGCAGTTGCTTACTTTAAGGAGCAGGTAGGCTTGATAAGTCTGTAGTATTAATTACCTGTGTACGTTCTCCTCTATTATTGTGCATAATTAAAATCCCCTGATTCGCCTTTAAATATAACCTTGAAAATCAATTTAATCAGATTGAGCCTCAACTTCAATCTGGAAAGAATGTGATGATTGCTGCACATGGGAACTCATTGAGGTCTATCATTATGTATCTTGACAAATTAACTTCCGAGGAGGTACTTTTCTTGTATTACAAAGAGCTTTTTCACCTTGTTGTTTAAATTTGCGATTTACATGATACAGAAATTCCATATATTTCAGGTTATTAGCTTGGAATTATCCACCGGGATACCTATGCTTTACATATCCAAGGAAGGAGAGTTTATCAGGAGGGGCAGTCCTGCTGCACCTACGGAGGCAGGAGTTTATGCTTATACTAAGGTATGCTACTTTGCTGATCCCTATAATCATACTTAAAGTTAAGCTAGTGAATACGTCTTCTCAATGAAAACAATCAGAAATGAATCGACTTCTAGGTTTAGTTTAAGAGAAATCATAAATAGGTTTACAAATCAAGACATCTTAATCCAATTCAGCTTTCAAGGCATCATCCTTAATTTTTCCTTGTTTACAGACTACAGTGGTCTGCATGAATTGAATATATGGTATTTACATATTCTGGGAAAACATGTATACTAAGCAGATACTTTGTGATGTAATTACGTAAACCTATAATCGGTAACCAAACCCTGTGCATCCTTCCACATCCTTATAATCAAATCTAAAAGAATTTATCATTGACAAGATTACTTTCTGTTTCCTCTATTGCAGAGTTTGGCCAAGTACAGACAGAAGCTAGATGAGATGGTATACTGATGTTGAAAGCATGGGCTGCGGGAGAATAAGTCGTTCAAACTCAGGCACCTTGTATCAATGTAGTTCTCAAACTTACAGCAAAAATATTTTACATATACTTGTATTTTAACCTAATGTGGTTTTATTAGTGCAAGGGTAATTGTACAAGAGAATTAAACTTGATAATAGAGATTGAGATAAGAACAGTGTAATATTGGACTTTCTTCAGTTTCCTTATTATTTGTCAACCATTTATGATTTTCTGTGTAATATCTTCAGAAATAAGCCATTTACATTCTTTTTGGTTGGCTAGTGCCTCACTGTCTCCATTTCTCATGTCCAACTAGTTCACAGATATAATTTTTTTCTGAAGTACAGTTACTTACAAGAAGTAACTCTGTAAATTTGTCAAATGTATAGGTAGTTAAAACCATGACTTTTACATAGCATGTTATGGTGTAGATTCTGGCTATTTGGAAAACATGTCTTTCGAATTGAAGTTTTGAAAGATGAAGACATTTCCGTGTGATTCGTTAAACCACTTTCACTAACGTTGTGCTCCCGAGTTAAAATCTGGAGAGAAAACAAGAGAACAGTGAGTTTCCTCTTCTACTCTTCTCTTACATTCTTTTCATTAACAAGAAACTTGGGAGCACTCTGGAACTGTGCAAGGGCAAATCAGTTGATGCATACATAATAGTGTGCGCGAACACACAGCTTAAGACTATGTACTTGGTTCATGAAAGAAAAATAGCAAGGGCCATATGATTTACATGAAACAGAGGATATAGTTCTGCTAATGGTGGCTCACTTATAGAATAGCTATAACTCATAGACATGGCATATGTCAAAGTAATCTCAACACCACTGTGAAAAGCACAACTGCTGATCACATATACATATATAAAGCTTTCAAAGCATAGAATGTGTCTCAACTATTGTTATTTCACAGTTCACATTTACTTGACTCTTAGAAAATTTTGAAGTTATTCAGCTGATTTCGGCTTTTCATTGCGATCTACGGGTCAGGTTGAAACTGTAATGCCTGGCAATTTAGTAGGAGGTAATTCATGCTCATCGACGGTATGAACTGACAATTCCTCTCCAGTTTCATCATTATCATCCATATCAGCATTACCTGAGGATGATTCTTCCACAACTTTATCTTCAGAGGTTTCTAGATTAGATTCCATGATCACAGGATCTGAATTGACGACATTTAGCAAGGAAGCAGATATTTTTTTATCATCTTCCTTCATTCTTTCAGCATACTTGTTAATATCAAAATCTGCATCACCTTTTCCACCAAATGCAGACTCAACAAGCTCCATATCAAATAAATCCTCCATCGCTTTCCTAGAAATGGGATCTTCTGGGTAAAAGAATTTGACTTTATTGACTGTCTTGGGCTCCAGAAAGGGTTTTGCTAGCTGTACATACAACTTGCTTTAGAAAGAAAATTATGACCAGAGGTTCAGGACTGAATAACTTGTAAAAGAGCGCAGCGATTGATCATTACTTTCTCTTAAGAGCTATCTATACAAGTTAAGAGGAGTGGGTACAATATTACTGTAGGAGCTTACATTAAGAACTAGCCTTAGAGGCATAATCAAGATTTAAAATTACTATAGGCCAAAACAACTTAAAATTATATTCAGATTCTGAAAATCAGAAAGTGAGCATGATCTGCATAACAATGTTTATCTTGTATGTGTCCTATCTAATTTTGTCACTTATTCTTTCTCTATTCCTATAAAAGGTAGTTGAAGCTCATCCCATTAGTTATAACTAGGTGGCAGTGACCAGTTTCAGGTAATTACATCAGCATGTATCGCCATGTACTATAAATCAGTTGAAAGTTAATTCTTTATGTTGAGAACTTACATCTCAGTTTGCATAACACGGTTAGTTAAACAGACTCTAAAAAGATGCCAAAATTCAAAACTTCAAAGCCAAGTTCGATTATATCTTGTACACTACCAAAAGGTAATAGGAGTTACTTAAGGAGTACCTTCCAGAATGGTTCAAAGAACTTTGGTGCATTGTATAGAATTGCGATACCAAGTCTCTCTGGATAACGTTCTTGCAGAACAATAGCCGTTTCTCTTGTGACCTTGAATGATATATGTGACATATTAAAGCCATGAAAATCAATCAGCCAGACCATTTGCCCCTGTTCCGCTGGAAGACTGGAAATAGCATTCTCCATGCAATATACTAAATATTTAATCTGTCCTTTCGTAGACTTTGTGTTCTGTAGTCATTCACAAAAGGTTATACACCATGAATAAGTTATTAGCAAGAAGTCGATATGCCTTTCCTGGTAACCATTTTTTAAGAGAGATACTTAGACTTGTAATAGAACGTTAGAACTAACGAAATTAAACTGATAAGCCAGCATTTTAATTAAGAAAATAGTCAAGTTATTGTGGAATCGTGTATAAGTGTGTTGATAGGTGTTTTAATAAGAAAACAGGTAATCTAATCCAAAAAAAAAAATCATGAAGGCAAGTAAAAAACCTGGCATCTAGGTCGCATGACAAGAACTGTTCTCCCATGCTTATCCTTGTAATTAGCTTTGTAGATCTTCCCTGTTTCTGCTTCATGAGCAATATCATCCTACAACAGAGATACAAAACCAAATTAACGACCAACATGTATTATTATATCAAACATCGTAGTTCAAGCACAGACTATCCTATTTATTTCTTCAATTTGTAGACTTGAAAAAACCATTTTCCAATCGTAGCCCTCATGTAATCTTTTCTTTCACTGTAAATTAGCATTTTTGCGCTGTCCTTAGAGGGTTTAAGGTCAGACTTCTTCCTTTATCTACCAGCAGAAATGAAAACTATATAGTCCAAAACCAAATCGTGCATATATTATTATCACTTGGATATGTAAATTAATATAAATATTTTGCAGGTAAAAAGTTACCCAGCGAATCTCATCTGGTTTGTATTCCAATCTCCATTTCAAAGATTCTTTGAGCATTTTTGTTGCCTTCTTCACATTCCAGTTCCGTGCTATTAAATATCTTGAAATTGTTTGATTAGAACAATATGTTGACAACCTATCCGGAATTGGCTCGATTAAACTTCTCACCTCATTGATCTGTAATTCACAATTAATTATTTTTGGGAACATTTATGCCTTCTCTTCTTCAATTCAATCACCAAATTTACAGATTGCCCACGTAGAATCAGAAATAGGAGATAACACACCTTCTTCTGCTGCTCTTCAGATGTCAAACTATTTTCCCGTCCACTTGATGTGGATTTCTTCAAGTCTGTAGCCATATCGTCTAAGAAGCCAACCTGCAGGTCACGATTGATATACAGACTACAGAGACTTCACAACTTTGATCTAAGTGGGAATGCAAACTGTAGAAAGAAGACAATGCGGCCATCAAGTTTTGTCTGAGGAGTATAACAAACACCGCAAAATACTTAGTGGTCGAAATCACTTGGTCTCAATTGTAATAACATTGTACTTGCTGCAAGCTTTGTGAAATTTCATCAACCAGTAAGGTGAACCGGTGAAGTCTTACTAACCAGTACTATGCAAAAGAACTCAATTCTAACCATTATTTCTTCTATACGCAGCAAAAGCATTATGTAATTATTCAAACAAAACTTTCCAATCCCCAAAAAACAATTAGAATACATCACAACAATATCAACATTGAGATTCTAATTCCCGGACTACTTAGCTTACACCCTCTAATTTTCTATTCCATTTTGTTCGATAAATTAACTTTAGGGGATTAAGTATTTGACGAAATGAGTATGAATCTTAATACTGAAGAGACTATAGTCCATGCGTTTTTAGATCAGTACTACGACAACAAAATTCAATTATAATCAGTACTTAATCTACATAGCAACAAATTTCTGTGATCATTGAAACCAAACTCTCGAAACACGAAAAACAACATTAATTCATACAGTTCAAAATCAAAATATACAGAACACACAAACACAGCTGATCATGTCTTGTTACATGATCATCTGATCAACAAGATCAACAACACAAATCAATTATAAACCATGATAATTCATTTACTTCAAACACACATACAATCAAACACTAAACATAAGCAAATAACACACTTAATGGACCAAAATCTTGCAAAACTACCTTCTCAAGTTCAGAGGCTTAGCTGATCAATGTAGAGATCTCAGAAAATGAAACAGGGTCAACCATCAAAAGGGTATCTAGAAAAAGAAAAGGATTAAAATGGGTCCTTAACAATTTGGACAATAGTAAAATAGATTTTGGCGGTTGGATTTATTCGTATTTGGTGGGCAAAGCCATGTGAGATTAAAATTGACTGACCATTTTTTTCAAATTTCAACCATTTTTGTTTGCTGTCAACATGGACTATATGAAAGTTATTTAGTTGATAGAAAAAACATAAATTACTGTACATGATATGGACATCATTTTGTGATTACCAATGCTAGTTTGTAAATGTGGTAAGTACTATCATCAAACACAAACTTGGTTTGGATTAGTTGACTAATGGATCACATGTTTTAGTTATTTTATCTTATCCAGTTTTGTAAAAATCGGGAATAGGATAATATAAGTAGACGCAGCGATTTAGGATTAATAAAAAATCGGAAATTAAATAAATATATATTTTTATATTATAATTATTTTTTAATAAATATATATATATATTTATATTATAATTTCTATAATTATTCATATTTAAATGAATATAATATTTTAATTTCAATACATAATTATATATAATCCGATAAAGAGAAAATTGTAAAAAAATAATCGAAATTTAAAAATCAAATCGGTCAAATACCTTATACGAGATTAATGCTTAGTTTGGTATTAATATTGCAAACAGTTTTAGCTGAAAAACTGTCAGAGAGCTGTTTGGTAAATTCTAAAAACTGTCGTCTACAAAAACTGTCGTCTACAAAAGCGCTTTTGGTCTAAAAGTTGTTGTTAACAAAAGTATGTCTCCCATACTTTTGAAAAAAACTGTTTTCAGCTTTTGCAGCAACTAGCTATCAGTTTCACTATCTAACCTTCTCAAAAATATTATTTTTATATATTATATCTCAAAATATGCATAAATTAAAAAAATTTACTAAACAGTCATCTAATTTTCTAACACTTTTTTTAACAACATTTTTTATTACACCACGACAGTTTTCGACGACACTTCCGAACGGAGCCTAAATCATCAATTTTTTGAAGACTAATCTTATCCTTGTACATACATACTCATAAATAAACACTCAAGTTTAACGAGGTTTTAGCTTTTAGGTACACTTTTTAACACCATTAAATGAGGGGAGATTTGATGTTAACTTCCTTAATTTCGAAATTAGAGACGATACTTCGTTATTGTTATCATAATTCACTAAAATTTATAAATATGAATTTGGAAAATGTTAGGAACCTGAATTGGTTCCCAAATTAATTTTAAAATTTTTAGTGCAACATTTTTAATTTGATTAAAAAAATGAGATATCATATAGATACAAATACTTTAAACGATAATAAATACATGTTAATTGTTGTGCTAAGTCGGTTAAATTTATAACCCTACTCTATAGTTTAGCATAACACAAAATTTTCAAACGGGTTATAATAAATTTTTAATTGCATTCGAGCAAATCCAATACATAATTATATTTAGTCCTACAACTATATTATAGAACTAAAATTATAAAATTTAACCTCAATACATATCTACATATGAATGGATAAACGTATCATAAAAAAAATTATGTTAAATTATATGAATAGTAATAGCTATTTTCCATCTTATCCTTCGTTCGTCCATAATTACATATTCATTTTATTTTTTTCTGAGTCAAATTGATTAATTTTTGATTTAATATTAAAAATTATTTGTTAATTATTTTTAAAATCTGAAAAGTTAAATTTAAAAATAGATTAAATATAATTTTTAATGAAATATTTTCAATTATTCTTTTGATTATATAGATATAAATTTTAATTAAGATTTGATAAGTTGACAAGTCAAAATCGAAATAAACATATATTTAGGGACGAATGGAGTATTCGACTTGCTCGGAGGGAGCAACCGGCCAGAACTTGACCCGTTTTTATGAAATTGGGTTGTTTTCTCGTGACCCGAATCTGTTAAAAACATTTTCAACAACAATTCAAAACCCTAGATTTTAGGGCTAATGTTACAAACTCAAAATTAACATCAATGGCACTAATAAAAATCATGCCTTTCATCATTATATTCATCCTCATCATCTACGAAGACCAAATTTCAACCCCATCTTGCAAATTAGTCCCCGGTGCAAATTCGCCGGAAAAAATCGCCGGCGAAAATGGTCAGAACTCCGGTGAGGATGACTTGAAGGTTATGATTGTTGCTAATTTGCTGTTATTGGGCTCTGAAGCTGGAAGTTTCAACTTTTTCTTTAGGGATTATTACTTGTCTAAGTTCTTCAAGGTAATGTTTTCGAGTTTTCGGCTTTGTTTTCGAGTTTTCGAGATGTGAATTTTGTATTTAAGTTTGTTTTTGCTTGAAATGTGAGGTATGTTTGATATTATATGTTGTGTTAGTTTGTTATTTGGGTTGAAATGTTGTGAAGGACTAGATTGTTGATGTTCATTTTGAGGCATTTTGCGAACTTTGAGCTATACGTGATTAAAGAATATGAATTTAAGCGGATACTGATTAAATCGAATCAACGTATTTGGTCATTTGGAACTTGAAGGTTGAATATGAGGCCAAGTTAAGTTTATTAGGTTTGTGGTCTAGGTGAGTTGAATTTTTACGATCTTTTAGGATTGAACCGAATCAGCTAAAGTCTTATTTATGGACCGAGGAGAGTCTGATGTAGTAGGTATTGATGTCTATTATAGAAGCATAATGGGATGAGATGTTCCGAAAATGATCAGGTTAAATGGACTTAAAAAGATTAGTAACCAATGGTCAAAAAGTCGTCTGCATCAGTGGAAAATTTGATTTCGGTTTCCTGATTATACCGTCATATTTTTTGGTTAAGCTGGGAGTATTGTTGATTCTTGTGATGTATATCTTACCCACCATGGAAGGTCATAGATGTCTGTCGTTATAGTTTCTATCAAAGGATTAATAGTCTTACTTGAAATAAATAACATAATAGGTTCTTCAGGTGAAACGGAGTATAGGACTGCGTTTGTAGAAGAAAATCTTAAATTCCTTGCTTATGTGATTCCCTAACCTTGTAAAAATGCGTTTCTTTTCCGAGGCTATGTTTATTTAGATTCCACATTCTGACCACATTTCATGTGTGCTAATTATGAACCAGAAATCTTTTCAACTTTTGAAGCCTGATATGCTGCTTGTATTAGGAGATGTTTCTGCTAGAGGTGCAGAATTGACAAGAAGTAATTGGTCATCTGTAATTCAGCAGTTTCACAAAATGTTAGGGCCCTTTCTTGATCTACCATATCATGTCCTTCTTGGAGATAGGGATATTGGAGGCTGCAGTGATTTAAATTCTAGATCTGTGAGTTGGATATCTAGCAATTTTCCGGGATTGGATTCTTCTGGTTGTTCTGCATTCGGTATCAGCAACACTAGCTTTGTCTCACTTAATTCTGTAGCATTATTATGTGGAGATAACAGTCTCCGTTTTGGTGTCGAGAGAACTGTTGAAATTGAAAGTACAGAACTACAAATGGAAACCGAGAAAACCGAACAACTATTGCAGGTACCCAAAGATATTACATTTAAGGATTTTAGCTGGAGGGAAAATGTCTTGTCATCGGGATCTGGTCCTGTTCTGTTACTGCACATGCCATTGCACTTGAGGCCAAATTACCGTCAAGAAAGCAACATGTATGATGAATATCCTGAATCTATGCACTGGGATGCAACAAGTACTGAGAGCAGGTAATTCAGTTTTCGGTAGTTTTAATAATTAAAATGAATAACAGCTTTGATAAAGACAAAGCTTAGACCAATAAACTTCATCTTCAGGGGCCTTTCCGGTGTAGGCCCGTACGAGTTGTGGCATACTCTTCCACCAAATGCAACTGAGTACATCTTTCAAGCTCTAAAGCCAAGGTACATCTATGACTGGGTAATCCCCTTGTTTACTAGTCATTGGTACATTTCTCTTTTTCATTTTCACAATCAGGGATTCAATACTAATTTTACTTGCACAAATTTCTAATGCGTCAATACATATTTCACTTGAACCTGACTTTTAGAACTACCAACTCTCCTGTTCATTTAAAAAAAATGCTAGGCCTTTATGTTCACCGCTTGTGAATAATGTATCCCTGGTATTGCACCGCAGAGTATCTTTACTTAATTTTATCGTCTCATGTTAGTTGCATCTTTCATTATCATCATTCACTGATAAGATTAGATGTACAATATAACAAATAAATAAAAAAGGAACATTTAGTCAAAAGCTTACCCTGTATGTTGACAAGCGCTTATAGTTTAGGCAGCTTATGCAACCTAATTCTCTCTGATCCTTGCATCTGTTTCTTCTATTTAACAGACATATAAAATGTTGGTGACCTGGTAGGGAATAAATAAATTAATTAAAGAATGAGGAATCTTTCTTTTTTGCTCATGTTATATACTTACACTCCCTCCGTCCCATTGGATTGTTAACATTGTTCAAATTATGTGAGGGAGAATTTGAACTAACAATCCAATGGGACGGAGGGAGTATAAATTAACAAAGCAGATAATAAATCGGATCAAGAGGTAAAAGTGTTTTATTTGGTATATCCTTTTCTTATCATTATCATGTAGGATCATCTTCAGTGCGCACACACATAAGTTCTGTGATCGAACTCATTATGATGGAACGCGTGAGATAACTGTTCCAGCCATGTCATGGGAGGCCATTGATGATCCTGGTTTTGTTGTTGCATCTTTTAAAAGTGATAGAAAATCGGTATCTGTAAGCCATTGTTTACTTGCTAAGGAATCTAGTGTAATATTTACTTGTACTTCTATTCTAGTCTTGACTATATTGTCTCTGTTTGTAACACACTCACCCTCTCAAACAAATTCATTAAGTTAATGACATCATTTTGGACTCCGCTAATTAATGTGCATGACAAAGCTATTATATTTTTATAAATATTTTCAAAAAACAATTATTAATCCTATAATCCAATTTCTCTTGATCACACAGTAATACTACTTACTAGCTATGAAAATATAACATAATCTTCAAGTCAAGGTACATAGTCATACTAGTTTTGCTTGGTTTACTCGAAACATTTCAAGTATTATGCAAATGCTGCAGAATATATTACCATGGTGATCTATGCCTCTGACTTCTGAGTCTGTTTTTCTGTAAAGCTATTAGTAGTACTTGCTATTGCCTATGAGCAAAGATTAAAGTGATAATTTTCACTGGAATGCATAGTCTTGTGTGCGTCCATATATTCATCAACATAAATATTACAGCATTTTACAATAAACCATGCCGTTGAAGTGGCAAACCCTGATGCAAGATCGTAATGCAAGTAGTTGGGCAAATGTAACTGGGGAGAAATGTGATTACGAAAACTGTTAGTAAAATCCGTTTCAGGTATCCTCTTATTTGAGTGGAACGTTTCTCAACAAAAATCACCACCAAAAAGAACAAGATACTGCCGTTGATCTTAAAACGTAATACTTTTACCCTTTAGTTTAGGATTATCGAGATTGGATATTCAGCATCTCCTACGACAAGATGTTGAGATCCAGCATTAATTAACATCTGACCATTTTCATCCGCTACACTTAGATGCTTGCAAGGATTAAGCGTAAACTCAACAGCTGCTTTCTGCCCTCCATCCAAAGCAACACTCTGAAATCCTACCAACTGCTTCATCGGCATTCCTTCACTGTGCTTGGCCTGTTTAACGAATAATAGAACAGGATGCTTGCCAGCCATTTCCCCGTGATTTTGAACTTCAACAGTGGCAGAGAATCTAGCTTTCTCACATGACTCTGTCCCTAATTCTGAAACCAGCATGTACTGAGCTGAACTTGAATTTGCCAGCCCTTGCTTTACTGATAATGGATTCAAATAATGTTGGCTTTCTGTAACAGAAACGATGTTGTACGAATATCTTGAGTAGCTCAGGCCAAATCCAAATGGATAAACCTTTTTGCCTGTGTAGAATCTGTAAGTGCGTCCTGGATAGCTTTTTGATGGCTGAGGCCGCATTCTCATGTCTGTCATAGGTACTTTGACGAAATCTTTTGGATACCACGTTAAAGGCAACTTTCCTCCTGCAAGACATATATATTGACATATTTACGGTGCAAATTCTCAGGCAGGTACTTTCTCTAACTTTGTAGCTTGGACAGACAAGTTCTCAGATAGTCATCTAAACTATGTATAATGCACGAGATTAACAAACAAAATGTGTGACATTTACCTGGGTTGTGGTCACCGAAGATGATTTCTGCCAGTGCAGTTCCTCCTGCTTCACCTGGGTAGCCTGCCCATAAGATGCCTCCTATCTTGGGATTGTATTTGGCAAATGAAACGTCGACCGGACCTCCACAAAGCAGCACTAGTATCACAGGCTTCTTCGCAGCCTTAGCAACACTGGTGATAAGACTCTGTTGCAACCCAGGAAGCACCAAGTCTACACGGTCGAAGTCCTCCCTCTCTTCATTTTGGTCCAAACCCATGACAAGAATCACATGATCAGCCTTAGTGGCAATATCTACTGCCTCACTGATTGATGCAGATGTACATTTGACAGCATTGCACCCCTTGTTGTAGACTGTGTTTTTCACATAACTCTGAATTGCTGCAAGCACCGTGATTGATCTGCAAGGCGGCCCTGCATAATTTCCAATAAGCGTGTTTGCAGAGTTTGCATTAGGCCCTATCACTGCTAAAGATGAGGTTCTGGTCTTTGACAGTGGAAGTAGCTTTGCCGAGTTTTTCAGCAGGACAATGCCATTTCGAGCTGCTTCAAGGGCCAGAGTCAAGTGCTCCTTTGTACATACTAAATTTGGACCAATATTTCCGTAAATCAGATTCTTGGGGTTGCCATTGAACAGCCCTAGCCTCATTCGAACAACGAAAAGGTTGCGAAGGGCTCTGTCAATCTGCGATACAGGTAATTTTTTCTTCATAACTGCTGATTTGGTGTGGTTCTGTAGGTAAGAACCACAGTTTACATCCATGCCTGTAAATTTTCATATTTGAAATCATTTAAGTGACAATTAAGCTTGAATTACATTAAGTTAAACAAGTTATAAGGTATTTCTGACTTCTAAGTAACTTATAAGTGTTCCACAACATATCCAAAGCTCATTAAAAATGACAAGTGCTGTAGACTTTAGTAGTGAGGCTCCATCTCTGTTATGGACCATGGACCAACTTTAGGTTCATAAACATTTTATATTCCATTCACATGGACACTACTTTTTGATGGTCCAGTTTTGCAGCATTTTCCTTCCTTGGACCATAACAGAATGTTATATGATTATATGAATATTGTAAGTTCAGTTTTTTATATATAATCTGCTGCCTCGCTCCCAGCCAATTGTTATCATTTATGAGAGAGTGTTCGACACGTATTTTAAGATGAATATAAAATATAGTTATATAATAAAAAATTTCTTTTTTGAATAAAAATAAAATATTTAAACTTTTATTCAGAAAAAGAATTTTTTTATTATAGAACTATACTTTCTATTTATCTTAAAATGCGTATCGGACTATCTTAGAAACGATAACAATTAGGAGGGACGGAGGGATTAATAAATAACAATTTTGATTATTGGAGGGGAAAATGATAATTGGCCAAAGAAAAGGTACCAGCTTTGAGAACATCAGCAACTGCATCTTCTGGTTCTTTAGCATATCCTTGAGCATCATGAATTATACTTACTGCATCACAGTCTGATGTTATGTACCTGCTCATTTCATTTCAACCCAGCTTCAGAAGATAAAATATAAAAAAAAAAAAACGAAAATGGACGAAATTTTCACTTTGTTTTTCTATGTACTTTAGTGTCGTGATTTCGTAAATTTTGTTACGTGTAATGTTCTTGTGTTTTTAAGATTCTCGTTCGAATCAAAATCCGTACATATAAACATACCCGCAAAAATTAGTGTCGTGGTTTCGTAAATTTTGTTTTGTGAACTATTCTCACGTTTTTAAGATTCTCGTTTGAATCAAAATCCGTGCATATAAACATACCCGCAAAAATTAGTGTCGTGGTTTCGTAAATTTTGTTTTGTGAACTATTCTCACGTTTTTAAGATTCTCGTTTGAATCAAAATCCGTATATAAAAACATAACCGCTAAAGTTAGTGTTGTGATTTTGTAAATTTTGTTCTGTGAAATGTTCTTACGTTTTGAAGGTTCTAGATCGAATCAAAATCCGTATATATAAACATACCCGTTAAAATTCCACTGGCCGCGAGCAATATTAGTGAGGAGATTATAATCAGCACAATTTGGGACACCATTAACACGATTGTAAGCACACATTATTCCACTAGCTTTGGCTTGTTGGATGCAGCTTTGAAATGGTGGTTGATATGTATCTGCCAAGTCTTGCTTTGTTACCTATATGAAATTTTCGAGAATAAAAAAATAAATACGAATATATTTGAAAACTTAACCACATTTTCAACTAGTCAATGAATAAAAGCAAATGACAAAGAGAATGGAGACACTCAACTTCACTTTACAGTACAAAGAACGCAGCTGCACAATTCTCTGTATTTTAAAGATTAAAGCTTAACCCTAATATACTGTTATTTTTTAAAAAAATTACAAAAACACTTTTTAATTTGCAAAACTACTGTTTTTCAATTTTTTTTGCAAAAATACGGTTTAGGCCACTCTAATCAACTGCATACAACCTTTGACGAGTTTCTACAATTACATGCAGCTCCATTCAGGTAGTTGTATATCTGTTTGATTTTGGTTGATTTCGTATTTTTGTAAAAAAATAATCAGAAAATAGTAAAATTGCAAAAAAAAATTTAGAAAAGTTTATATTTTTGCAAATTTCTCTAAATTTTAATTCAGAAAAAAATTGAAAAATAATAATTCTAACTATATTTTCAAAACTTATAAAAATACGCAAAAAAGGTCAAACATTTAACTAAATATACATTTACTCGTAAATTGGACCAATCTAAAGACACGGCAAAAAAACACGAAGCGCAAATATAGCATGCCTACTGACTTCATAATTAAAATACTGCTGTTAACAAAACCAAGAAGTCAATAACCATAATCACATTTTCCGCAAAACCAATCACACTTTAAAACAAAACAAAAATACAGTTGTAATTTGAACCGACTCGACTCGAACTCGACTCGATACGGAAATAACAATAAGAGAGTAGTGAGGTGACTTACAATAGCATCAAAAGCATAACGAGTGACCCCATGCCACCGATCCAAATCATAAGCAGTAAAATGCTTACAACAAGCTGATGCTTGAAGATGATCACCATCTTTTAGCTTCCCACCTCCGAAACTATCTCCTTGGATTCCTCTAACAAACGAAACTGCGTATTTACCAGTTACTAATGGATCTTCTCCGGGTGTTTCTTGTCCTCTTCCCCATCTTGGGTCTCTAAATATGTTTATGTTTGGTGCCCAGAATGTCATTCCCGTTGCTTCTCCTTCATTGTACACCGCTCTTGCCTCCGTTCCGATTGCCTAAAATGTGATAAAATCTCGATAAATAAATATTTGATAAAAGAATATTTGATAAATAAATATCCCAAATTTTTTTCCAAATCTAATGTGTTATATTAATATTTGACAACCTTCAAATACGAGATCCCGTGTGTATTTATATGCGCCCACGAATCAAAATCAGCCATGTGTCAGCCCCGTCATTTGATAAATTTTTTGGTGGAGATATTTGGAGTAACTCGCAATACTCAATCGTATAATTTCCTTGAATGACTAAATTTTTGTCGGTTCCATTATAATATAAGCACGTGTGATATCGTTTTATTCTCGAAAAATAAATAAAATTTTCGGAAATATTTATTTATTTTATAGAATAAAATAATAATAAATGAAGTAATTTTTAATTTGCGGGGCCCACGAAAGGGTATTGGCCAAGAACTAGAAAATAGGTCTTCAACCACTATATATTCTAAAGCAATGCTACTGAGTCAGCTCGGTACATTATCCGACAACACAGTACTGACTCAACTCGGACTCACTTTATTTTCATATTTCTAAACAAGGGCACTGAATACTCGAGCAACATTAAAATGCTACTGAGTCAACTCGGTACATTATCCTAAAAACAGCAGTCAACTATGACTCACTTAAATTTCATACTGTATTTCTAAAGAAGGGCACTGAATACTCAAGAAACACTCTTAAAATGCTACTGAGTCAACTCGAAGTTAAGTTTAATTTTATACTATTTCTATCACATTGGCATTGAATCAACTTGGAAACACTAGCATTAAGCCAATGTCACTGAGTCAACTCGGTGCAACCTGAACTCATCGCCAATGGCAGTGAGCCAACACGGAGACCCTAACATTATGCTAATACAACTGAGTCAACTCGGTAAAACGACTCACCTGACCAATGCGATACCACAAGTTTGCATCAAAAGAAGCAGCAGTGAGAATAACTTGAGGGAAGCTAGTGGCCCCCACAATCCCGCCAGTAAACTCAACACCTTTCCCCGCATTAGTAATCCCATGCAAAGCCTCAGACCACCACTCATAAGCAGGGATACCGAGTCGAGGTATCCCAGGAGCCGAGTTAACGAGTTGACTCACCTTCTCATCCAATGTAAGCCTTGAAACAAGGTCATTAGCTCGTTGGGTGAATGATAATGAGGTTTTACAAAACGGGTAGGACTTAGTTAGAGGATTGGACGAGTCACATGCATAAGGAGGCTGAGTTGACTCGGTTGAGATGTGAAGAGTCGTGCAGAAAGTGATAGTGAGTAAAAGAGAGAGATGGAAGCTCATTATTGGTTGGTTTAGTGAAGAAAAGTGAATTGAGAATGTTTTGAAAAGTGGAATATATAGAGGACTAGACCAACAGATTTTATCTTTGTTTTTATTTTTGCGAATATAAACAAAAATCTTATGTAGATGGAAATATATAATGCCCACATGCTTTATCTTGTGCGGAGGTGATATCCGAGTCGAATCGGCTCGGCTCGAGTTCCTGAATCGTGTATAAATTTTTACAATATTATTGCCGATCAATATATGTTAATTTTTTTAATATATATCAAGTGTTTATTATTACGAGTGTGGATTATTATTTAGAAATTACATATCAAATATAACTCATACACGTATGATATTATACACGATATTCAAACCTGTAACGGGAACATGTGTTCAACCTGCACCAACCTTTTATTAGTAATATCTAGCAATAGTACAAAGTCTAATGGGATGGTTTTGCAAACGCGGCATGTATATGATCTTGTGAAAAAATGATAAAAATAACTTCAAATATGGACCTATGGACCTGGTGAGGTTTCGGTGACAATTGAGCCGAACTCGAACTCAAATTATATATTCGAATTTTTTTAACGAATCATACTCGAGCTTCGAATTACTCTTGACTTGTAACATCTGCGAGCCCTATCACGTCTTTATTGATTTTAAATTTTATCCATTATAAACACAATTATATATAAGCATTTTTATGTATATTTAATCATATCGATTTCGAGTCGAATCCATATTTTTTTAGCTTTTGTCAGTATTTATTTAAATCAATTTGAGCTTTTCAAGCTGAACATGAATATATCATACATTTTTTAGCTGAGCTCAAAAATATCGAAATTTTTACGAATCGAGTTTCGAATTTGAAATTGAAACCTCACTCGAACCCAAATCTCACATGTGGAGCAATTTTTTTGTTGTTTATCGCTAAGCATGTTGAGAAATTTTTTGCCCTACTAATTCCACATTTGCTAAATAAAGTTATGAAATAGCAAAATTTATGAACAAAGGACCCTCCTTCCGATAGAGGCCCTAGATAATAAACACATACTACAATGACGGCTCACTTGTAAATCTAACAGTGCAAGTCTGCAATCGGCCCATTCATGCATTATTAGATTTGTCACTGAACAGTAAACAACACAAACCGGGTACAGCTTCGTTTCGTGTATTCGAGGATAAATTGGAAATCATTACTAAATTTAGTCGTATAATTTTATATTTGTGTATCGAAAAGGTCAACTAAAATCCATAATTTTTGTATCGTGTACAAAATTAATGGCTCTAACAATTACTCCCTCCGTCCCAGTTGGTTCTTAACATTTGAAATGCGGTGTTCGACACGTATTTTAAGTTTCTTATCTAATATAGTTGCATAATTTATTTTTAGGATTTTTCTTTTCTGAATAAAAATTGGAACATTTAAGTTTTATTTAAAAGAATTTTTTTTAAGCAACTATGGTAAATAAAAGTTTTAAAATATGTGTTAAATACTCTATTTTAAACTAGCTTATAATCCGTGAGATACACAGTTTTTAAAATTTACTTGTTTTATTTTTTTTAATTTTATAAATTTAGTATTGAATTTTTTAATGTACAGAACTTGTTACTAAAGTTATGATGCTTTTATTTATATTGTTATTATTTTTTTATAGTTTGTTACAATATTGTTTGAACAAATATGCAGATATTGAGATATACATATATTGAAATTAATTATTTTTTATCATGTATATTATATAGCTATATATAGTAAAATATTTAATCATATTACAGTTATATTATTGGATCATATTTTAATATTTGCGGATTAGTAGAACTATCATTTTATATTTATGATTGGTTGAACTTTTAATCATTAACTATCTAGGATCGTATTCGGAAATTGTGTCGTATCGTGTTTGAATAGTATTAGAATGATGTGATCATTTTCTATTCATGATTGTATTAATAATTTTTTTAAGGGGGTTTTAGAGGTTTTATATTTTATAATAAGATATAAAAAGAGATATTTTATTACTATTTTATTTAGTTTAGGATGCCTATTTATTTTTGGTTTAAATCTTGTGTTCTATTCAATTTAGAATATCGTAAGATATAATAAAAGTATTTTATTATTACTCTATTTAATTTAAAATGTCTACTTCTTTTTGGTTTAAAACTAATATTCTATTCAATTTAGAATACCTCGTTGATTATAGAAGGCTTTATAAGGGATTAGGAGTCATAAAGTATTTACACTTTTATTATTATATCTATTTTATAATCTAACGGTTAGGATGTTATCTTTTATGATTCAACGGTTGAGATTTGAGATTGTTTTGGTTGTACAAGATCATAACTACTAAATATTTAGATAGGATCCCCTTATGTATATTATATAATAAGGATATATCTAGGATCGAATTCGGAAATTGTGTACTATCGTGTTTGAATAGTATTATAATGATGTGATTATTTTTTATTCATGATTGTATTAATAATTTTTTTAATGGGTTTTAGAGGTTTTATATTTTCTAATAAGATATAAAAAGAGATATTTTATTACTATTCTATTTAGTCTAGGATGCCTATTTATTTTTGGTTTAAATCTTGTGTTCTATTCAATTTAGAATATCATAAGATATAATAAAATATTTTATTATTACTCTATTTAATTTAGAATGTCTACTTCTTTTTTGTTTAAATCTTATATTCTATTTAGTTTAGAATACCTCATTAATTATAGAAGGCTTTGTAAGGGATTAGGAGTCAGAAAATATTTACACTTTTATTATTATATCTATTTTATAATCTAACGGCTAGGATGTTATCTTTTATGATTCAACGGTTGAGATTTGAGATTGTTTTGGTTGTACAAGATCATAAGTACTAAATATTTACATAGGATCCCCTTATGTATATTATATAATAAAGATATAATGTTAAAAATACATTCTAACGGAAAGAATATTTATCTAATTATATGGCCTATTTTAGCTCATATGCGCATGTACCAAAGTGAACTACGATTTCATCTCTCTTTAAAAACACCTGCCGATTTTCATTTTGGGCCCTGGTCCAGATTTCGGCCCATGATGATTTCAAAAGGGCTTCATTGTTTGAAGTGCAGAACTTTGAAGGGCATCAACAATAGAGCCTGTAGCCCAAAATATCACATTATCAGGCCTGGAGCAAAGAATAAGCCCCTTAACATTTATGTTTCTCAATTACGTGGCCACATGAAATGGCCTCCAAGATATTCTCTATTTGTTATGATAATTCTCAAAGAATAAGCCCCTTAACATTTATGATAATTCTTATATCTTCTTTATAATTTGTACGGTCCTAGAGCAACTCCAAGATATTCTCTATTTGTTATCATAAGATGTAATTTAAGGAATGGAGCTAAAAAATGTGCTCCAACAGAGAGTCCTTATTTCACTAATATCTTTCTTCCATTACTTATAAATAACTAATCTACCCCTTCTTCTTAGCAAATGCTAACTTTCATTTAATAATATAATATTATAACACTTTTTTTCGCTCTCTATAATGTATTATGTAGTGTATTAAAAGTATTTTTAGTAATATAATATCAAATAAGGAATATTGTTGGAACTCAAAATCCTTATCAATGTTCTAAATTACTAAGATTTAATATTTTATATTATATATAAAGAATGAACTATCACTCTATTGGAGTTGCTCTTATAGATCATTTACGTCAAAATCTACAAAGAACATTTTTCTTGATGAATTTGTCAAAAAATTCAAACTTAAGAAAACAATTTTACTAATTTTGAATATCTTTTGTAAGCATAAATGTATCTATATAGATAAATTTTGATCGTCTAACAATTGTATTATTGAAAATTAGATATATTCGGTTGCTCGATAGATTATTCTTCTCCTTCTGTTTTTTAATATATGAAGTTTAATTTTTCGGCACATACATTTAGAAGGTTTGACCACATAACTAAAATCTTTATATATTTTTTAAAAAAATTTATATAAAAATACTATATTAAAATTTATTCACAAGGAAATTATTTGAGAAAAACAATTTTAATTATATGGTCAAATCTCTAAACATCTATGTCAAAAAAGTGAAATATTTTGCAGGATATTACGTGAGTCCGTAGGACACACCCGAAGGTAACGGCTGCGAGTTACCTCCGATATTATAAGTCAAATATTTTATACTATATTATAATAAATGAATAAAATTTCGGCAGCTCGAATTTGCTAAAAATATTTGACCCTTACTATAAATTATATTTTAATTCAAACTCTATTTAAGTCATTAAAAAGTATATTGTAAGCCAAATTATAGAATGTGACTTCTGATTTTCATTTTCTGATTGATATTAATATTGATATTGATATTGATATTGACTATCGATCTTAATTCTTAATGCACACATACCCAATTTGGACACACCCATCCGTTTTTCCCAATTAGCCTAGACCAAATCCTGTCAATTTACAAAATCGTCGATGCTCCTTAATTTTACGGATTCGCGGTGGGCCCCGCGAGCCTTAGGCATTAAATTCCAATGATTTATTAATTATGTTTGATATTTTTACTTCATTATTTTTAGCATCTATTTGGTTTTAAAATCAAATACCATTTTGAATTAAAATATTTTTTTTTTTATAATTTTCCAACTAAAGCACCCATGTTTTCAAATATACCAAGGGCGTTTTTATTTAATAAAATATTTAATAACATATGATCAATCGACTCTTTCAACTAAAATATGTTTTTTTGTTAGTTAAAACATCTCCTTTTCAAAAATATCACGGACAATTCGATTTAATAAAATAATATAATTATTAATTTTTCATTAAAATAACAAATTTGCTAATTTTTCGAAATAACACATGTAACTCTATTTAATTCCATTCCAAATCAATTTAAAAATAAAGTAATATTAAAAAGATCTTGTATCACAAAGGATAAAAACATAAAGTTTACTTAGAGCATCTCCAATGTTTGTTGGCTAAAATGATTGACTAAATAGTGTGAAATACTAATTATCTAAAATTTACTGAGTCTCTAAAAAATTTTTGTTCATTGGATTTGCCTATAATAATTAGTTATATTTTAAAAATAATATGTTATCATTATTTCAAGTTGTTATAAATGGGATATTTTATTTTGATATATTAATATATACAGGTTTGTAGAGATTACAAAAATATGGCTAAGTCAGGAGGTAACTATGTTCTTAGCTAAGGGTTTTTATATATATTTTTTTGATTAAAATATAAAAAGTTAAATGTTTGATTGTCGATTGATCGGTACTTACTAAATTTACTTAATTATCTTTATTTTATAATTATATATTATACAATGATAAAATAAACGTGTATCGTTTGGGTTATATATCTGGTCAGTGTGAGGTTTTTTCAGGGCAGGGATTAGTGTCATTAATTAATTTTAATATTAACACGTATGGGTAGTAGGTGCCCTACTGTCCAACAACCAAGATTACAAATCCTGATCCACTATATTTATTGAAAGTTAATGTAAAGTATAACGGGTTTTATAATGTGTGCCAAATGACACACAATAAGCAATAACTCGCATGAGTTTGGTGCAGTTTGATTGGTTTTCTAATTATAAATATTGATGGACCCCTACATTTATAACAACCCCATCAATAAAAATGCACCAAATTCATAAAATTTAGGGTGAAGGACAAATTTAGCCTATTTTTATATAAAATTAACAAAAATGACCAATTTTTAAAAAGTTAGCCAACTTTGGCAGATAAGATACCCAACTGTCAGTGGAATATTCACTCTTATCGTATACAAACTGCCATGGAGTGTATCGTATACAAATTGGAATACCCAACTGACAGTGGAGTATTCAATCGGCTAAACTTGACCACTTTTTTCGGAATTACTATTTTTGTTAAATATTTTTATAAATCAGCTATTTTTGTCATTTTTTCTAAAATTTAGTATTTATGCACATTAGAAAGAGTATAATTATGCACTCACCTGATATGCAACAGTAGTTCATCATTCTATCTCTATGTGATCCCTCTGGTTTGTATTTTTTTTTAATTTTTTCTTGTTCTGAATTAATATATATATATAAATTTTAGTTCAGAAATTTTTTTGAAATATGTTAAATTTAACTATAGTCTCTTGATTCTGTGTCCTCAGCCACTATAATGAATAATTTTTATTCATTATAATGAATTTAAGAGCAATGTGCATGTGGTGGGAAGCTATTTATAAGCTGAACCACTAAATTAGATATTTTCTTGATTCTGTGTCCTCAGCCACTAACAAAGCATATACAACTTAAAAGCTTGAAAGTAATGTATTTATAAAAAAAAAATAGTACCAAACCTGCACTGTTTTTACGTATTTCGAGATTTCTATAAAATGTAGTTTCATAATATTTTTTTATTTTTTTTAATAAAAATTTAAACATGAAACTTTTATTCAGAATTTCTTTTTTAAAAAAGATCGTGAAATTATATTTTAAAGTAATATTAAAAAACGTGTCAAAAAATGTATAAAATTCAATAGCACGGTGGAGCAGCAACTAGTAATATCAGTTTATTCCAACACATGTATCACATAATTATCTAAGAATATAATAATAGCAACGTATGGTCAAAATGATTAAATTAAATAATTAAAAGATAGTGATAAGTAGGCCCTACCATCCAAGTGGTCGGTACGTAAGGTAAGCTTGCCGTGAACCTCCGTAACGCCGTCAAATAAATTTTATTATTTTATCTTTCCCAACCATTTCTTTACACTTTTTTTTTTGAGGTGTCCCATCCAATTCTTTACGTTTCCCACCACTTTCCCAATTTTTTCTCCCTTTTCACACTACTTTTACTCCACTGTCTTTCTTTTATATATTAAAAATCAATGAATCCCACCACTTCACTCATTTTTCTTTCTCTTTTTCACCACTTTATACACATTTCTTAGTTTCTGTGCCCAAACCAAATGTAAAGAATTGGTCGGGACGGAGGGAGTATAATTTAAATTTTGAGTAATATCTGAGTCATAGTTTATTCCGGTTTTGTGGTCTGAGACGCCTGCATGTATCTAGAATATATCCACGTGTGAGGATAGTCTGCTGCCACGTTTTATATAACTATTTAAATATTATTAGGTGTCACTTTGATGTTTGGATTTGCATCTTTTAATGAAAAATAGGATCATCGCGGCCGATGTTACGATTACCGACTTTACTAATTAATCACCCGATTAGTTTTTTTAATATATTTTTTTTAATTAATAAAAATATCCAAATTCATGTTTTAAATAAAGTTGTATTAGTACTTTTTTATTTGAAAATAATACTATTTTTTAACATTTATTTGTGAAAATACAGTATCATGCAACTCGATTTAACTGGATACAAACCAGCGCAACTCTATATAATACTCCATCCGTCCATGAAAACGTTTCATATTTATATTGAACACGTTTGTTAATGTACACTTTTAATTGTTAATATTTTTAATTTCGTATTAATATTAAATATAAAATTTTATTGTATTAAATTATTCATAAATACGAATCCAAAAAAATCAGACATGACTATGTTTGATCTTATAAATTCGACGTAAATTAGTAGTCAATAGCTTATCATGAATACTACGAAAAGTCAAAACGAGAAGATCATTTTGGGACGGAGGGAGTATAATGCAACCTGAAAGTCAATTAAAAAAAATTAGATTGAACTAATTGCATATATGTTTGATTATAATTACATATCTATTTGATTATAGTTGCATCGTACTTTTATAAATATTTTCATAATATAGTAAAATTACAAAAAAACATAGAAAATTAAGTACTTTCATTAATTTCTCTTAAATTAATCATACATTATTTCTTAAAAAAGTTCCTAAGAATGCCACAAAAATCAGACATACTCTAGAATAGGAAGCGGGACCCACAGTTAGACGGGAAATTTAACAGAGCTGGAATCGAGGAAAGAAAAAGGAAAGATAAACAGATAACGTACAGCAGGTGATGTGGAACCCACACGGGGCCGACATCACTATAGTTGTAATGGTCTTCATCATAACCATGGCTAACGAAGCAGCCCTCTCAATTTGCACATCAATTTCCAGAGAGAACGAGAGACAGGAGAGAGATTTATATACTAGGAGAGAGAGAGATAGGAGAGAGACATACAGGAGAGAGAGAGAGAGAGGAGAGAGATGGCAGGGGAGTACGTGAACAATGAGCTGGACAACATGGTATCTAGCTACTACAACTCTGCTACTGCTGATTTTGAGTTTGATTCATCTTCAGACAGTGAAGATTCACTTGTTCATCATGATGACGATGATGACTTTTTCTCTTTTGACCAAGTACTCCTCTCTCTCTCTCTCTCTCTCCCCCTCCCTCCCTCCCCCCCCCCTCTCTCTCTCTCTCTCTCTCTCTCTCTTCTTTTTAACTGATTATTTGTATGCTAAAATGATTTGCAAGAACATGATATGATACTGTTACATACATGATATGATACTGTTACATAGAATTGTGAATTATGATTAAACTAAAAACTGACAGCTTATTCAGCCCTTATTATTGATAATCCAGTGGTTTATGTAAATTATAGCACTGCAATTGAAATTAGTGATTTGTAAATTAACATTATCGCAACTATAAATTTACGGTTTTTAGTGACTATATAAATAGGAATGATAGTTTTTTTGCTAATTAACTACACACGCATATGCAAGGGATCGAACTACTGACCTCTCGCAGGGGTACAAGAGCTCAACCACTGCACGAACACTTCGTTGGCAGGAATGATAGTTTTTTGTTCTTACAATTAGTTTGGTGATTATATGACTAAAAGTTTTACAAGTCAACCTCCTTTTTTAGGGGTTGTGTAGTTCAGGGAGAAAATGGTGTAGTATTATAACCTATAGTATAGTGACTTCTGACTATACTATAGTCTTAATTTTCGGCTTTTAGTTTAGATTTCTTCATTTGATTCTGACTTGGCTTGCTGAGTGTAGTAGCTAGGAACAAGATACTGTTTTATAACAAACTGATTTCAAAATACATGAAGTTGTGTTCTTTTGTTAATTGAAAGTAGTTTGTCTTTTTACTTGGCAAAAAAAAAGAGAGTAGTTTGTCCTTTAATAATTAGTGGTCTGATCAATATGATGGATATTTACAGAGCAAGCAAAAGACGGATACGTCTGCTATGGAAGCTAGAAATGGCAAAGATATTCAGGGGATTCCGTGGGAGAGGCTTAATTTCTCCAGAGACAATTACCGCGAAACAAGACTTAGTCAGTATAGAAATTATGAGAGCCTCTCTCTCCCTCGCGGAGAGCTTGAAAAGGTTCTACTCTATCAACATTCTATAAAGATCAATTATCTTTAAAATTGCTTATTTAGTGCATGGTTTTTCATCATTTTAGATGAGTTAGTAGAGTTTAAAGAATATGTGATTCTAGCAATGAACTTCAACTAGGGAATGCTATGTTATTACTCAAAACTAAGTGATATTCAAGTTGAAAATTGGACTTGAAAGAATGTTATAGCTGTCTATATTTACCTATTAACCAAGTTGTAAATTTCAAAAAAAGCTAATTAATTTGCTTTCAATACCGAATATTTTTTATCCCTAGAAGTATAGGGCTCTCTCTAAGTTAAATGATTTGCTTACATGTATGTTTACCTGTTCTTTTTGTGCTACATGGTTGAACCAGAATACACCTACTCCTTTTCGACTCTCAAATAAAAAATTTGAAGTTGCCAATAGCATAGTGTTATAGTAATAATTCAGAAGAAAAAGTTGCATAAATTATGGCCCCTCTCTGGAGATAACCTTGTTGCTGATCAAAATAACAGTTAATCAAGTTGTAATCTTCTTGTATAAGAAATTCCTGTGAGTATAAATTAATGAGTTATGCTAAATTTAATTTTTCTGAAGCAGGTGTTGTAGAGCTTTTGACGAAATCCACCAATAGAAATCCTAATGCTCTTATTTGTAAATCTTTTTTTACAGGACTTTAATAAAGTAGAGAAGGGCCATCATTTCTACGACTTCCAGTTCAACACAAGGCTTGTGAAGTCTACCATTGTACATTTTCAGGTAGCGTGATCTCCATAATATTCCATATAGAACTGTACTTTTGACCAAGTTGCATCATATCTTGTGTTCTCAGAGTCATATTATTTAGCAACCTCTGTCCTTAGACAACGAGGTCATTTTGTGTATACTTATATTTGTTACTTCGGAAGTTTCAATTTTGGGTTGTGCAGTTTATTAGTTCTCTCATATCATTGCATTCTTTGCTCATTATGTTCAACGATATCGAAATTAGGTTTTGCATTGAGTACAACCAAACTTAATACTACAAGTCCCACAAAATTTAGTTATTGCAGTCTTACTTTTTTACTACCTAGCGGCTGTTCCGAATGAGAGCACATTCAGTAGTCTAGTTCATCATTTTCCATATTACTTAACTAGTGCAGCAATATTTACTACTGGATTTTTGGTAATGATCATTGTAGACTTTGGTACCTGGTGCCGTTACATTTTAACACTACTTGTACTAAATATAATATTTTTTTCTACTATCTATATAGATTTTATCATGCATATTCACGTAATTAGTTTTGCAGCTGTTGTACTATTAGCCTTCTTATAGTATCTCTGATCTGATACCCGATTCCTCCTTTGGAAGTTATGGAGTATAAAAGTACCAGGTCAATCTTAAAACTTGATTTGGTATGATATGCTCCATTGATAACATACTTGTACACACTAGCTCAAGGTGGCGCATACATCCTGTTTAACTAGTTGGACAAACTCCATTTTGCTTGAGGAGAAACTTCTTCTAGGCTGGTGAGTTATATAATTAACGTAGTTCACTTTGTCAAAACTATTATCAAGATTACATCAGGCTTATTAAGTAGGATACTATTGTTCTAGCTGATGGGGCAAGGGTTTTTGCTAGCTGTATCGTTTCTTCCAGAGCTTGATGTTTCTCTTGAAGAAAGATACAGCATCAAATTTCTTCACAAGCATCAACTGCATTTAATAATTTTGTATTTGTTTGACCCGGTTCAATCAAATTAATTTGAACCGGGTTTGTATTTACTAAATCCTTTTTGTGCAGATTATTACACTTGCCACACATGATTTTTTGTTACATTTAAAGATCTTTACCTGAGAGGTACCATCTTGAATGCGTTCGAGTTGGTTTTCAACAGCTGAGCAATTTATGAGCTCCAAGTTATTGATATGAAACAAAGAAGGGTGAGGGGATTACTTGATTATAATTTATACATTTTTTAAGTGGTTAGATTTCTGATTTCCCCGCTTGATTCTTTTTAGTTGGTTAGATAGCAACTATGTAGATGTGGCTCTTGATAGAACAGACATTAAATAGAAATTGGAGAGATAACAGTCTTTAGTGAACTCTATATATAGCTCTTCTCTTTATTATTAAGAATAATCCAGTGCTAAATATATAAATGTAATATGTGGGGTGCAAAATCATCATCGTATTTGTAGGGGAGCATGTTGTTTACACATTTAAAGTAGCCTGCAAGTCAAAATTGTTTTGACAGCAAATTTACATGAGCCTAGAGCTTATTACTTCTCTCTTCCTCCCCTTTCCCCCCTCCTCATTTTTATTATTGTTTAGTATGGCTTTTAACTTAACTAATGTGGCAGGGGATATATTTATATTTGTTTCGGCCTTGTACGCAGGTGGAGTTAAGTTTGAGCAGCTGGTGTAATAGAGATGTATTGTTCATATGGTACAGTGGGGATTTGACATGAGGAGTTTGTCAGGCTCTAGAGTATTAGTTTTTTTTTTTATAAAAATAATTTAATCCCGTCAAATTATTTTAGTGGTCTAGTGCATACACATACACAATATGATTTTGGAGCAGTTTCAGTTCCATCCTACCTCATACTTACAAGGATTTATCACATGGAAGTAGCTTGGTCTTTATCAGTGCTATCATATATGCACTCTGATAATTTATTCTTTCGTGGTAAGCGATAATTTATTATACATGATACCATACGTTTAACTTCTTTAGCTCTATCTTTAAGTGTTCATTTATCATGCATTTAATTTACATACGTAAATCAAGCTGGTAAGGATTGTTGCAGCTATTAGTTGGGTGTTATAGGATGCATTTCATCACGCATTCTACGTTGTACCTAATGGTTATACGTTGTTGCTATTCTATCTGTGGGATCTTTCATCTCATTCGTATTAATGGGATCTTTCATCTCATGTCCAATCTTCACTTGGTTTATGTGATGGTTGCTTATATGATCATGGGCGTGCTTGTACATGAAATAACTTATTTCTGCCTGTTTGCTATTTTTACTTTTTCAATGTCAAGCCTCTTAATCTCTATTTGTATTCAGTTCAAATTTTTTATTTACTAGTATAGTAGAATGGTTTGATTGCATTCAATGCATGTTTTCATCATTCTTCTGTCCTTGAGTGCTTGCTGTAGTTGTACTTGTTACTTAATGAGGGTGACACGGTTTAAGTATCACAGCTGCAATATTTGCGTTTAAAGGTCATCTTCCAAGTCTTCCAAGTTAATACACCAGCTATGCTCAGCATGTGTATCCTTTGACACTTGGAAGTAGCAGACATTGTTTCTACTGGTCTATGTTAACCGGATGCAGCTAAAAGCGTCCAACACGGATACGTGCCCAAGCGTCGGACTCGGCAATATTTTGAAAATTTTACATATTTTTGAACTAAAATAGGTGTACTTTCCGTACCAATGTCCTAGTGTCGAGTCTCCAATACGGGTACTTGAGGAAAAATTGAAGAGTCGGGGTAATATAGCTACTGGAAGCATATACCTAGGGCTAGAACTGACAGTGTAGGGCTTTTTTGATTTGAACTCTGTATTAAGTGTGAGAATTCTGGGGACGTGATGTTTATGAGAGCGTCCTCTTGTAGGTATCGACTGGTGCCTCTACAAAATTGTCCCTATATGTACATGATGATGGGACATATCTTCTGATAATTAACAGAAGAAGTTTATTTGAGATTTATCCTTAACATGTCTGGAAAGCTATCAGAAATTGTATAGTAGCATCTTGACACTGCATATTAGTACTGCTTGTTTGTAAAATCAATCTGAGGTTATTGACTTGTAACTTTATATATACCGAAACAATATGTAGCTCCTGGTTTTTACCTTTTGGTTCTCTTTTTTCTTTATTTTCCAGTTGAGGAACTTGTTATGGGCAACCTCTAAGCATGATGTGTACCTTATGCAAAACTACTCAGTAATGCACTGGTCTTCACTTCTTCAGAGAGGAACGGAAGTACTCAATGTTGCTAAGCCTGTTGTACCGACTCTGGTGGGTAACATAAATAATATTTTTAAT
Source organism: Apium graveolens (assembly GCF_009905375.1). NCBI lineage: Eukaryota > Viridiplantae > Streptophyta > Magnoliopsida > Apiales > Apiaceae > Apium > Apium graveolens. Next base: position 308,879,864 of record NC_133650.1, read on the forward strand.
AATTTGCTTCATATCATGATGTGCTAAATACTGAGGAGCCAAGATTTCTTTCACAGACATATCCCGGTTCTCTAGGCCAGTCTCTTTCGCGAGTGCAGATTAGTACAATGGCTGTTAAAGACAATCTGCTGGTTGCTGGTGGATTTAAAGGAGAGCTTCTCTGCAAAGTAAGAATAAGGTTTTTAGATATAATTTAAAAATATTAGTCTGATACTATTCTAATACATGTAATAATTATTATCTCCTATATTTGCTTGACAGTCCTTGGACCAATCTGGAGTTGCCTTCTGCACGAAGTTAGCCACAGATGAAACTGCTATAACAAACAATGTGGATATATACCATAATACTGAGTAAGTGTTTGATTATTTGGTGGCCATAATACATTTGAGAGATTGCTGCAAGGTGTCTTATTTCAACTAATTCATCCTTTGGTGACATGCTTGCAGTGGCTCGATTAGGTTAATGACTGCCAACAACGATTCTCAAGTTAGAGTCTTCGATACTGTGAATTTTGCTTGTACTAATCATTTCACTTTCCCCTGGTCCGTAAATGTAAGAGCTTCTTTTAGATAAACATTCAATATTGCCAACCTATCATTTTCCAGTGATTTTTTTGTTCTAAAATAGTTTTTGTAATCATTTCTTGCAGAACACATCGGTTAGCCCTGATGGAAAATTATTCTCTGTTCTCGGAGACAGTGCAGAATGTTTGGTGGCCGACGCACAATCAGGGAAGGTTGGTTGCTTGAGCTGCTAGTTAAAAATCTTGTAATAAAATGCTATGGCATTGTTCGTTCTCATTCATTAATCTTTCTGCAGGTTGTTGGGACACTTAAAGGACATCTTGACTACTCCTTCACCTCAGCTTGGCATCCTGATGGAAATATTTTAGCGACCGGGAATCAAGACACCACTTGCAGGCTGTGGGACATGAGGAACCTCTCACAATCTCTATCTGTTCTCAAGGGAAGAATCGGGGCAATTAGAGCGATAAGTTTCAGCTCAGATGGCCAGTTTATGGCTACAGCAGAGGCTGCAGACTTTGTTCATATTTATGATACAAAGTCCGGTTACTCCACAGAGCAAGAGATTGATCTTTTTGGGGAGATTGCTGGAATATCGTTCAGTCCGGACACAGAAGCACTATTTATTGGCATTGCAGACCGGACCTATGGTAGCTTATTGGAGTATAACCGAAAAAGATATCGATATTACCTCGATTCTTTCATCTAGTCTGCATACTAGGGAGGGGAAAAGTCGGCTGTAGCGGAAGTTTTACGATGGTCCCGGAATGTGTAGTTACATATGAGCAGCAAGGTTCCGACCATTCCAGTATGATATGGTAGAGGTCATCTCAGTTTTTTTTCCACTGAAATCGTCCTGGGGCTTGTTTTGAACAGTTTGATCCTAATAAAAGAGAATAGTAATGTATAGCACAATGTTTATGCAAAACACTTATATGGGCACTGTTTTTTGTTATATAGTTCAGATAAGATATACAGTATATATAGAACTACAAGTATTTGTTTCTTCAGTTGTAAATATGCATTTTTGTAATGTGTATTTGAAATTATGTGTTAATATTAGAATATAGATCCGGTTGGGCATTCCTCTAATAACTGAAAATTTTAGATGAGCTGGTTACTCAACATGATATTAGAGTTTAGGTTCGACTCCCCGTCATTTCGAATATTCTCACAATTTATTATGGACAGGAAAGATAAAGTTATGTTCCCAAGATGGGTGGTCGTTATGTTCCCAAGATGCGTGGTCTTATACATCTACGAAGCTGCAACAAGCAGCTCCGTGTTTCGCACGAGTTATCGATTAGTACAAATTTACAATAGGTTTTCTTTACTCGCACCTCCAAATTTTACCCCTTTGCAAGACTAGAAGAGTCCATTGTGAGAGAAGTTTTTCACATGTTACTTTCAATGGAAACACTTTTCCTAGATTATCTTTTTTAAAAATTATATAACAATAAATTAAAAATGGGTCTATACTTAAATAAAGAGTTGCATTAACACGTTAAGTAAAACTTGCAAAGTAGGATGTATTATGTTAAGTATCTGATTCTCCACTTTCTTAATTTAAAAATAAAGCAAAAAATGGTAACCAAATATATAATAAAGTGTTTAGATTTATTTGTTTACATGTTTTTTCTCAAGTAAAATATCCTGTCTACCTCATATGATACTTATTCTCTAAAAATTATATATAAGAAAAGTTGAAATTTTAACAGTTAGGTTATGTGCACACACCATATTAGACACAAGGAATACACTGATGTACATGAATGTATTACCAATTACTGTAGGTAGGTGACAAACTTAAAACAAATATTAACTATAAGGGGACTTATTGACCCCAAAAAGGACAAGTAACAAACTGTTGAACTAAACTAAAACTAATCTAATTAAATGTTCCTTACAAAATCTGGCTTGTCCTGCATCAATGTTTCAATGGTCTATAAACTTCGACCACAATATCCCTCTTGCATGAAACCAGGATTCTCGGCGTAATCATCCCAAGTGGCAAAACTATATAAGCATGCCACGGAAAGATCAACTGAATTTACCTATTTCCATCTTTTTCTTGATTGCCTTTTGACCATGGTATATGAAAGAATCTAATATCCCAGATACAGTGAAAACACCTGCAAAAACTTTGCCAATGATAAATCTATTCTACCAGAATGGTCACTCAAGTATCATAGAAGTAATAAATATTTTAAACTTATTCTCAATTCAAAGTGTTCTTTAAATTAAAGACTTAAAAACTTAAAAAAGAAGCCAACTTTGAGTGTTCTTTAAATTAAAGACTTAAAAACTAAAAGAAGAAGCCAACTTTGTGTACACTGAGCATTTAAAGGTTCTAAACAGTTCAAAATTGTATGACTGAAACGCATCTCTATATATATTTCAAATTCTCTTGAAATCAGGATGAGTCTGCTCAAAACTTTTCTTTTTTCGGATCTGTTTAAGAAGCTCAAAACGGGAATGTAATTAACTTTGTTAGAACACATTGTAATAACACCAGAGCTTCTTTGTATGCTCAAAATTCAGATGCTTAAAAGACAGTGGTATTAAAATTTGAAAATGGATAAAAAAACATATGTGCCACATATATAAGGGTAAGAAGGTTGTTAGTATAAATTGTTTAGGACAGGGGAAGAGACAGAGCGAGGGAGAGGGCTTACCGCCAACTATAGCACAAACATTTGTCAGAAAGTGCAGAAATGAAACATTTTCCTCTGAGAAAGTCACCTGCACCCAAGATTAATAAATACATGGGTTACCTATATGATTAGGTTGTGTTTGCATACTATATTGGTAAAGAAAGAAAGAAAAAGATAGAACTAGAGATATCAGAATCTTGCTTGATTTATGACCACAGTAATTATGAACAGAAAGACTCCCACAACTTTCTGGATAATAAGTAAATTTTGAACATCAGTTGATGGTAGCACTTTGAACCGATCAAAATTACAAGTTAGCATGGAAGGGGTGGAAGTAAAGTCATAGTAGTTAAATGGCGGTCAGTTTGAACTCAAATCAACTCTAGTTAGTTTTAGTCTAGTTCTATCAAGTATACCTGGATGAATGACACTTGTGCAGGTCAGATAAACATTACAATTGGCCTGGACAAGTTTTATCCATCCACATGCACATGATTGAAACCAAACCACAATATAACTAAAGGGAATCCAATTTCAAATCAGCAAACCATAAACACTTGCATACAAGAAAAGAAATGCAACAGCAAACCTACCTTTATGGGGGAAAGATCGTAGAAAAAGAAAACACCCGGAAGTGACTGGAGGCGACCGTGATCTGCGGTCCTAAAATGCTCTGTCACTGAGAACTACACCAGAGATAGGCCAATCCTTGTGTGAATTTTTTGAACATTACAGAACATGATAGATGTAATTGACATAAACTTTCAAACCTGATTAGACTGAATGGCATTTCCTCCGGCATCTGTGTAGACAGTTGGTACCACCTGCAGAACAGATGATTAAGCTTTGTAAACATGTGCTACAATCTGAGTATAATATATTTCATACCATAGATGCCTAAAAGTGTACAACTAAATTTTTTTAGCACAATGTATAGGTCAAAAAAAATTCAATGCATCTGACGGATGAATAAAACAAGGACCGCACCATATGCTTGTAAATCATCCAATCTTAGTTAATATTATCGAGAAGTAGATAGATAAAAACTCTTGGATTTAGATTTTTTATAATTATTTGCAGCTAAAAGTGAACAAAATAATGTGAAGGGAAAAATCTTGTTCGCCACTTCATTCAGTTATTCGACAGTTATAGGGAGATCAATCATTGCATGGGTGATGCTTGCATATGGTTGAGAATTTTATTCAAGTAGCTTGCAAAACTTTAGACACACACACACACACACATATATATACAAGAAAGCAATCCGTATTCATATTCCAACAACAACATGTAACTCAAATGAATTGGAAAGAGGTATTCGTATTTTCTAATAGCGTTTCTTGTGCGCACAATAAATAACTTTATAATGAAAACGATGATGGGAATAATGTGCCTGTACATGACTTACTACTTCATAATACACAAAAGTATAAACTGCTGGAATCAGTAATTTAATCTTAAATTAGAAGTATGCAGAATCTAGAGAATAATTAGCAAAATTATTTCAAGATAATATACATAAATTATGAAAACCAATCCCCAAAGAAAGAGAAAGAAGAATTCCCCTTGCTTTGTTTCACTCCTCTCCACCACACTCGCACAAAAAAAATGCTTAGCAGGGACATAATATAAATAGTAGAAAAAAATTGAAATTCGGAGGCACTGATTAAGGCACTAACCTTGATGAAATACTGGTACATTCCACTTGGTGGTTCTTGTATCCATTGCACGCTAAGATTAAATTTAGCAAATATAAATAAGCATTTTGGCTAGCAGGTGTTGGCACAAGAATATTTGTATTAAAAATTATGTATTAGATAAAAAATGAAATATGAAGAAAAATACCCATCAAGAGGATTTAAAACACCGGGAAAGTAGTCTCCAAATGCTAATCTATTAATCTTGTGACTTATCTGCATGATGAAAAATTATACAATTTACGTACTTCTAGTACAAGGATAAAGAATGTGGACAACCTATTTATTTGCAAGTTCATCATTTATTTTTTGTATCCACAACTAAAACACCAGGCATCTAAAGATGACTTACATTGAAACTATCCATTTGAAAAACCAGCAAATCATGCACATGAACATTTGATTGTTGAAAACTTTTTCCAGGTGCAAAATGAAAATTTCCGGCCACCTTATTAACTTCCAAAAATCCATACATATTACATCCCTCACCCTCTTCGTCCTTGATCTGCTTTAGGAATCCTTCTCTTCTGCACTGATAAAAAGATTTAAAATCAGGAAAACTAAAAATATAGTCAAGTACAAAGATACAAGTATACAACAATGCAAATTATTCAGCAAGTTCCACAAAAGGATGCTAAGAGTTCCAGATCATTATGAAGTTTGAAAGAGAAGCGTGCCGTCAGCTTAAAAGGTAATCATCCAGAACAATGACAGAAAATAAATGGTCATTAATGCTTCATGATGCAACTTATCTCTTCGTAACACAAGGCTCCCACACAAGCAAAATATCCCTCCATCAGATTCATCAAAGCACTGGTTGCTCAGTCTAATTCTACGAAGTACTCATATAAGTTTGGTACAGTTAACTGATGAAGCAAACATTTATTAATGCACATAATTGCACAACTCTAGACTTCTAGTTCTGGAAAATATTTACATAACAAAAAATCAACTCAACGATCTGTCCCAATTATTTATGTGATTTATGTCATATCAACCATACCATCAAAGACTAATTAAGCAATATCACCCCATATAAAATATAACAATTCACATGAACAAAATTGTATAGGTATATAAATTCTATAGTGGACTTTACAATCATAAAGTTGCTAACTAAGTTGAGATAGAGTACCGATCAAAGTCATTGAAGTACAGTTTAACATGTCCAAATACTTGAGAGAGAACCAGCAGCATACCTGGTCAAGCAAATCTGGATTTGTGATGGCCCAACCCTTTTTTCGATATGCTTCACGGACATCTTCACAGGTGTTGCAACAATCATCATCCGACTGCAACACAGTAAAGTTTGTCTTCAAAGTGATTTTAAGTTGATAAATGAATAGTCTTTATAAGAAATCACCTCTAAATCTATATTATAACACAGATGCCAAGAGTAGCACAACAGGACATTGTCGCAAAAAATAACTTCATGGTAACTTATAAGAATCATTAGAATCAAAATTAGGAAACATTAACTTAGTTAGAGCAACTCCAATAGAGTAGTTATTTGAGGTCCTTGGGTTCAAGTTAAAATATTTTTGTACAAATTAGTGCAACAATGTCTTGGTGCTTCCTTAAAAACTTAGAAATCTCTCTTATGCCTTATTTATAAGGAACCAAAAGCCATTCCTTATCTCATTTTTATTAATAAAATATTCATTGGCCACCTTTCCTCCACTTCAAGTAGAAAGCTAGAGTTGAAAAAAATACTATAATAATACTAGGAAGCAAATATAAGGAATATTGTTGGAGTTGAGCTATAATAGAATGTCTTAAATCACGAGGATTCATTATATTAATATTATTTTTAAAAATGTGCTAGAATTCTACTGGAGTTGCTCTAAGACGAGAATTGAGACATTTTCAGTGGCCACTAAATAGTAAATTCTAAACAGTGAATTCAAATAATACATATTCCTTGTATTCAGATGAAGTTATATACTTAAATTACATGGACGAGAAAACAAACAAATGTGAAATATAGAGAAAGAGAGGAGCTAATTTTTAACTTTTTACACTAATACAATTGTTGAAGCCCTGACATAACTTCCGGCGAGTTAACAATTCCTTGATTGATATTATGTAATTCTGATTGCAGACGAAGGAATTGATGTGTATAAATTACACATCATTCATAATTAAAATTTGCAAGTAATTAGGTGTTTTATTTATGTTAAGTAAGTAGATTCTTAGGAATATTTTCTATGGTAAGAGAGACATAACAAAATTGGTTTACACTATTACATTATTTAATTGTAGTACTACTTTATTATTTGAACGTAAATTTAGATATCAATAAGAAATGGTTCTCTTTTTATAAGGAACTTGGGTTCCAAGAAATATGATACTTAAATGAACTCTTGTAATATTCATTATTGATCAACGTTGGGTATTATATATTGACGATTATTAAACAAATCTGAGAATTTATTTGTGTTTGTAGACAGGTTTTATCCCTGTTTTCTAAGCTTTTTAACCTTGCCCTATATCAGCTATTAGAAGATATAGTCTTCCATCTATGGTTTAAGATAATCAGACATATCCATACTTCTATAACAAACTATTAAGACCGAAATCAGTCGATTAGTCAATCTTCTGGGATGGGTTAAATTATTTAGAATATTGATCATTGGGTTCTTTGAGCTATATAATAACGATAATTATAATAGGATCTCAGATAGTATAATAACATATGTTTTGGCTCATCTTTCATCCTAATAAATTAACAAAAATCTGGACTTCTAAAAATAGGATATTAGATATTACATTCAATTGAGGCAAAAAGATTGCTTTTAAAAAGTAAATCATAGATTGTATCTAAAATAAGTCGGTTGAATATATAGTTGGATTAAAACAAAAAATCATTCTAATAATTAACCGTACGTAGAATTTAACTGTACCAGGATGTACCACTCAACTACACTTATTCAATAGGAGTACTTATACTTATTACTCCACCAACCAACTTTTTTTTCAAAATTAAGAAAATTTAATACATAGAACTTCAAAATAATTAATACGAAGCACACTCATATTTCTTGTATTTTAAAATGTTTCATGGCGGAGCATCAGATGCATGATGGCCCATGAAATTGTCCAAGGGAACCTGGTTAAAAGGTATTCAAAACCTATTGAAAAATTACAAGCGTTACCTGGACTTTACCGGAAGTCATCAACATAAATATGAGTCCAAGTGTCGGACTTGGTAAATCTTAATATTTTGATTAATTTTTTGCTTTAAATGAAGTGTTAAATGTCTATACCATGCCCGGATCTAAAGATCTGGACTAATATAAGTATCGCATTAATTCCTTAACTTATAGGATTCTTATTAGGATATCTAATTACATACGGCTGTACTAAAGTAAGTTGTAAGAGTTCTATTACAAGGGTTCTCATTTCTCAGGTACACTTTTATGCGAAGAGTAATATCAAAACTAAGGATACATACAACCTGGTACAAAGAGGATTCATTATTAATAGCCACAGAGTCTATTAAGAATGAAACCTCTTTGGGTATGAACATAACATAAAGTTTTGCATTAAAAAATTTAAAATACAGATAATACACTAGACAGTGGGACACGAAACAGAAGCATACTGATTCTGCACCATAACATGAACCGCAATATGTTTCATTGTGTTCCAGCCGACCACCGTGTTTTTGTAATGGCTTCTCAATCTGTGGTCAGTAAAGGAGATTATAAGTATGAAGCACAAATGTAACTACAAAACGATAAATATACATATTAGTTAGGTAACTTAAGAATAAATTTGCAGCATATAACCAAAAATATGAAAACCAAGTATTAAAACTTAAAAGCAGTTGACTGGTTTAAGATTTGATTACCAAAACGTACAGCAATGATTCTCTGTTGGTAAACATTCCCAGCACTTTAATTTAAAATGGTATGATATGGTTTTCAAAATTCTACTTCATATTTTTTATCAGTTGCAGATCTCATTTACTATTTTTTCATAACTTGAGAATTAATCAAACACAAATTATATTTGCAGTTGTTTCTAGAAAGTACTAAAAGTGAAGATAATCATAATACTATAAGTATTATCAAATTATCAATTCATAGTAAATATCATTCACAAATATAATTATTTTTTAAGATATGTATTTTCACAAATCATCAGGTTCTAAACCTAACATATGTCTCTACTTCCATTCATATGACACCTCGCTCATACAAGAACGGTGATTAGTGATATTACTTCCAATCATTTTAGTAAAATTCTTTTTATCATTAGGGACCGTACAAACTACGAATTAGTAATATAAGAATAAGGTTTATAACATCATGTCTGTCACTAACCTTAGGAGAACCAATACCATCCTCCCTTGATTCTATGACATTTCCATTGGTGTCGATCCTTTTCTTGAAGATGTGATGTCTCTGCAAATAAAAAGTAAATTTAGGGGGCACCCACGCAGCATATTACTATATTGCATATAAACTCTAGGAATACACAGTCCAACAGGGTTTAACCATTTGTATATATTTCAATTTCCAGGTTTCCTGTTTGCCATACCCTACCAAATACTCTTATATGTATGAATTGAACTAGGTGGCCAACTTTCCCAGAAATGAGAACTCAAATAAAACCATGTTGTGATACCATGTTGGATGGTCAACTCTCCCAAAAACTGAAGGTTGGGAGAAGTGCTACCTATATCGTTATACATTTGCATTTAGAAAATGAATTGTCCCCGTGCCATGTAAAAAAGAGCTGCAACTCAAGAGAACTGTTAAAATAATAATTAAAAGTTGTTTTATTTATTTTTAAATTGTTTTTTAATTATAAGTTATTGGTTATTAGGATAAGTAGATTTAGTTCCAAAGATTAGGATGAAAAGTAGAGATAGCTATTGAAATTTATCATGTGTGATGTGACTATCTCTTAGAAGTAGTTATCCCAATGTATTAACCTATAAAAAACAAGATTAGTATTCAGAATTTAACGATTGAGATAGTAAGATCTTTGTTCCTTAATTTTAATTTTTCCATTAAAAAACCAACAAGAACAAAATATTTAATCTACTATTTTGGTGTTAAACCAAAGTTAAAAGGGTAAAAGATGAAAATCACATAAGGACCATTCACCTTCAACGGACTAACAATGTAGGGAACTAAGAGAGTACTATTATATGACAAAAAATATGTCTACGCTTCCATGCTCATGCATTTGAGAGACGATGAGTACATGGAATCCAATAGCAAAAATTATCCTCTATTAGTACACAT